>NC_057810.1:609905849-609912806 GCF_018294505.1 Triticum aestivum | reverse complement strand
GGCGGCTCCGGATTGGCTGGGGCGTGGCGGCGGACACGTCCGGCTGCAGGCGGACATGTCTGGTGGCGGCGGAGGCGATTTCTAGGGTTTGGACTGCGGGATTTCGGGGGGGGGGGTCACATATATATAGTTAGAGGGAGCTAGGAGAGTCCAAATGAGGAGCGGTTTTAGGCCATGCGATCGTGATCGAACGACCGAGAGAATGGAGGGGAGTTGGTGGGTTTTGGGCCACTTTGGAAGGGGTGTTGGGCTGCAAAGAGAAGGAGGCTTTACGGTTACCCGGTTAACCGTTGGAGTACCAAACGACCTCCAAATGGCACGAAACTTGACAGGCGGTCTACCGGTGTTATACCAAGGCCACTTGACAAGACTCGGTCCATTCCGAGAAAGTTAAATACTTGGATACATGAGACGAACACGTATGCAAAATGAAATGCACATGATGACATGACAATATGCAACACGCAAGCAAAAGACATGGCAAAGACGGCGAATAAC
This sequence comes from Triticum aestivum, assembly GCF_018294505.1. Lineage (NCBI taxonomy): Eukaryota > Viridiplantae > Streptophyta > Magnoliopsida > Poales > Poaceae > Triticum > Triticum aestivum. Next base: position 609,912,308 of record NC_057810.1, on the reverse strand, counting down.
TGGCAGACACCTGGCGCATCGGATCCGGGGCGTTACAACACTCCTCCACTAACAAGAGATCTCGTCTCGAGATCTTAGGACCGAGACGGAAGGAAAAAAAGGGATGAGGTGAAACAAGAACTCAAGAGAAGAATCAAAGAATCGAGAGCACTCGAGAAGAAGAGAGGAACGACGAGAATGACGAGGATCGAAAGCTCACAGAATCAGATGGACTATGAAACAACTCGGTTAGAACGAGATGAGAAGCGAATAAGACTGAAAGGATTTAGGCAGCACTCCGGCTGAAGATGGAAAGAATAGAACACGAGCTAGAGAGAATGGAATGATACTTGATGAAGACATGACACAAAACCTCCGGAAAGAATTGAAATAATGGAATGAAAAGAATTTAGAAGGAATGATTGAACGGAGTTGTTGAGAAAATCAACAACGAAAGGATAAGCTTGTTGTGGACTTATGGAAAACATCTCAAAATTATGAGGTGATAACCGACCACAAGCGGAAAAGATTGAATAGCTGAGAAGAACGAAGAAATGCAAAACTCCACTTCAAAAGAATACAAAGAATTAATTGCACTTCGAGACGCAAGAAGAAAAGATACTTGAACTCCGCCAACAAGATTCTTGAAGAATGAATTAAATCATGAAGAACCACCATGAAGAATTCCGGTAACAAAAATGATGATAAGATAGAATAAAGGATGGAAAGAATAAGATGAGCCTTGCGATGATTTAGATGGAGGTTTCGACGAAATGGCTGAGGAAATTGAACTCCAGAAAAGAAAAGATGAAAACACTTGGAACTAGAATTTATTCCTCACGAACAAACTCCGAAGGAAAAAGGATTACTCACTTGGATGAAATAAGAATAAGATTTATTGTATGCTCCTCCTTCATCAAATTAAATTGATGACAAGCAATGGATTTTGCATGCGACTTATTTTTCTTGAAAAGGATTGAGAAGTGATAGCACAAAACTTGAGAAGGTCTTCCTGAGCCACCGGTACGATTCGAAAAAAACCGAATGGATTGAATGATAATCAAGGAAAAAGAATCTTGAATGAACCACCGATAGGATTCGAAACTGACTGATGAAAGAGAAAGAATCGCCAGGAAGAATTAGAAGAACAAATATGCTTGAGGGGATTTAGATGCACAAGCACGAAGAGATAATGAGCTGATTAAAGAACACTTGAAAGAAGCACTGGGATAATTGGATAATGGTAGCTGAAATGATGGCCTCCTGTGAAAAGAAACGGGAATAACAACTACTGACATACTCCGGATGGTTGAGAAAAGGAATATCTGACAAATGGAATAATTCGAGAGGATGATATGAAGCTAGAATCATGAATCTTCGAGAGGACAGACAAGATTTGGAGGAAAAACTCTTCTTCGATCTTCAAATGACGACGAGAAACAACACCAAAATTACTGAGATACTCCGGGAGAATGAAAAGGAGGAAGGGTTGAACCAAAGATGAAAAGAATTTGAACGAGATCTTGGAAAGGCATCCGACTGATGAATTTCATACTTACGTCAAACTTCGAAAAGAATTGAGAATAACTCCGGGGAAATTAGAAGAGTCAGGTAAGATCCTGGGAAAAGACCTGTGGGTTGGGGCCCACTAAAGAGAAAACACCATTGGAAAGGATTATTGAACAGATAGATGATGCACCGGAACAGTTGAAATATTTGAATGAGGTGACAACCTCGAATTAATTGGAACACAGACGAATCTCCTGAGATATCTTGAACACTCCGGAAGGATAAACTGGCGAGAGGCGAACGAGCAGGGAAAACACTTGAGCCGAGGAAAAGAATATAATCACTACCAAAAATTAGAATTGAATCCACCGGAAAAGATCAAGAGATGAAGAATGTCCACCAAGACGAGAATTCACCGGTTGAAATGATTTACGAAAGACTGAAGAGGTTCCGCACGAATGAGATAGATGGTCGAAAGAGACTCAGGCTCCGGGAAGAAGAGGGTGGGAGGGCGGGAAAACACAAAGGCAACTTGGCAGGGGAAACGACGAATAGCTTGAATAGAAAACACCGGTTGAAATCATTGAGGAAAGAAAGCAAAGACTCTGCACGAGTAGGATGGATGCTCGATTACGGACTCCGGTTCCGAGAAGAAGAAGGGTGGGCGGGTGGGAAAGAAAACAACTGAGGATTGAACTCAAAGATGAAGAGGGTCGAGTCGACTTGATGAGAAATGCACCGGATGAAAAGAGCTGAGAACCAACGATCGGAAAACCAACTGCGTGATCCTATGAAAAATTTGAAGGGGAAGAGAAGTAATTCAAAACACCTACGTCAAGATTCCTTACCAGAGCGACGAAGGGGACTAAGGAGTAAAAAGAATTTCTACTCTCCGATATAACTAGACTCCGAAAACAGTTTATTCTAGACTCAACATCGGCCAAACTACACGATCAATCAAGGGGGCACCTAAGGTCGGTCGAGGCTCTGATACCAATTTGTCACGCCCAATATGCGACCCTATCCAAAAGGAACTCGAAGGTCCCACCAAGGATAGACCCGCATATTGAAACGCTTTTGCAAGGTGGATATCATTACATCAACATTACATAATAGATGGGGATACATACATAAGGCATACAATGCCACATGAATACAACATCACAATACATCAGAGCATCATCCGACTACGGATGAATCACAAATAGAAACTCAAACGACATCCACCCTGCTAGCCCAGGCTGCCGACCTGGAACCTATCCCCTGATCAAAGAAGCAGAAGAAGAACTCAACGCAAGCAAGCATCGCTCTCGCGTCATGATCATCGCACAACCTGTACCTGCAACTGTTGTTGTAGTAATCTATGAGCCACAAGGACTCAGCAATCCCATTACCATGGGTATCAAGACTAGCAAAGCTTAATGGGAAAGGAAGGGGTAAAGTGGTGAGGCTGCAGCAGCGACTAAGCATATATGGTGGCTAACATACGCAAATAAGAGCAAGAAGAGAACAAGCAGAACGGTCGTCAACTAGTAATGATCAAGAAGTGATCCTGAACTCCTACTTACGTCAAACATAACCCAGAAACCATGTTCACTTCCTGGACTCCACCGAAAAGAGACCATCACGGCTACACACGCGGTTGATGCATTTTAATTCGGATCTGGTGTCAAGTTATCTACAACCGGACATTAACAAATTCCCATCTGCCTATAACTGTAGGCACGGCTTTCGAAAGATTATACCCTGCAAGGGTGTCCCAACTTAGCCCATGACAACCTCTCGCGATCAACGAAGGAATAGACCTTCTCCCAGGAAGACCCGATCAGACTCGGAATCCCGGTTTATAAGACATTTCGACAATGGTAAAACAAGACCAGCAAGACCGCCCGATGCGCCGACAATCCCGATAGGAGCTGCACATATCTCGTTCTCAGGGCAACACCGGATGAGACTAGCTACGAGTAAAACCAACCCTCAAGTTGCCCCGAGGTGGCCCCGTAGGCAGCTCAGTTCGGACTAACACTTAGACAAGCACTAGCCCGGGGGGGCTAAAAATAAAGATGACCCTCGGGATGCGTGACTCCCAAGGGAAAAAGGGCAAGGTGAGGCAAATGGTAAAACCAAGGTTGGGCCTTGCTGGAGGAGTTTTATTCAAAGCGAACTGTCAAGGGGGTCCCATAAATCACCCGACAGCGTAAGGAACGCAAAATCCGGGAACATAACACCGGTATGACGGAAACTAGGGCGGCAAGAGTGGAACAAAACACTAGGCAAAAGGCCGAGTCTTCCACCCTTTACCAAGTATATAGATGCATTAATAATATAAGAGATATTGTGATATCCCAACCAAAATCATGTCCACCATGGAGCAATCTTCAACTTCACCTGCAACTAACAACGCTATAAGAGGGGCTGAGCAAAGCGGTAACATAGCCAAACAACGGTTTGCATAGGAAAGGTGTCAAAGGTTAGAGGTTCATGGCAATATGGGATGGCTCGAATAAACAGGTGATAGGTAGCGCAACATAGCGATAGAACGAAACAACTAGCATAGCAATGATAGTAGTGAGATCCAGGGTAGCGGTCATCTTGCCTGAAATCCCGCAAGGAAGAAGAACGAGTCCATGAAGAAGACGAACGGATGAAGCCGAACCAAGCGTAGACGAACGAATCCTCACGATCGCAACGAAACAGGAACTATCGAAAAGAAGCACACAACATAGTAAACACACCACACATGAACAAGGCATGATGCACAACAAGCATGATGCATGACGAAGCTACATGAAGCTACTCATGACAAGAGATGAAGCAAACAAGAACAACACATCAAGGCAAGTTTAAATGAGGCCGGGAAGGACATGTAACAATTCCGGTAAGTCCTCATATGCATATTTCGAAATTGGTCCAGATCTGAATAAACCTTATGTTCAAGTAGTTAAACAGCAAGTTAAGATGAACCAAGATGATCTACATGAGATTCTAGTCAAGTTACATATAAAGTTCATTTAGTTCGGAGCTACGGCCTAGAAGATATGAGCAACACAAGTTAAACATGGCCTTGATGCAAAATGCACCCAAACATCAAGCAAACACCTCAAAACACGGATGAAACATGATAATATGAAACTACATGCAAAATCAAGCAAGTTTCATATAGAGCACACTCAAAACGGAGCAACGGTGCAACACACACACACACTATACAAGTTTAAAGGACAAGCTGTCCAAAACAGCAACTAGGCATATTGCAAGCATCAAAACAACATGCTACAGGATCTCAACATAATAACAAAAGGCATGGGCATGATGTACAGGTAAAGCATAACAAAACATGAACACTGAGCTATCTCCAGAAATCACTAGAACATGCTCAAACACACATGGTAAGATTGCAAGTTATAACAATTACAGACTTTGCAGAAAATAACATCACGATGCAATGTTTAGAGCTATCAAACAACATGTTACAGGAACTGATCATGGCAAACAAAGGCATGGCATGAATCTACTCAAAGCATAGATCAGAAGTCCCTTACTGACCATAAGCCAAAAAGGATCAGAAAATATGATGGCACCCACGTAAACATAGCAAGTTATTATACAGATTCAAACATGGCAGGAACAGAATTATGAAGGCATGTAGATGAGCTTGTGCAACTCACTACAGATCATTACATGGCATGGCAAGGCAACCAACAGTAAGAAGACATATTTGTGGAGCTAAGCATGGCAAGGTCAAGGTCATAGGGTGCATGGATCACTAGCAAAACACATGGGAACAAGTGAACTTAATGTTAACAGGCTGACAACAACATTATGAAGCAACTTTGGAGCAAGATATGGACAAGGTACAACAAGCTATAAATTCTACCAGGGGCATGTATGGATAGAACAAGATATGTAGATCAAAACATGTTTATAGAACATCTCCAAATTATGCGTAGAATGATTAGTAGAAGCATGTTTATATAGCATCGTGAAATAACATATTCAGCCTAGCAAAACAGCAACATCATGAACACTACTTAACTAGCTCGATTCACTCACCACAAGTCATTGCATGAAAATATAAGCATAGCATCATCGAGAAGACATGTTTGTGGAACAAACCAAGTCAAGAACAAGTCCATAGCATGCAAGGATCAACTATAGCAAGCTTGGCCAAATTGAATAACATGTAAACAATCTGCCAGGAAACATTTTGAAGCAAAAGTAGAGCACTCAAATGACATGCTAGGCTACTCCATAATTGCTACAAAGGGCAGGGATGGATAGACAACAACCACATGTTCAAAACACCCTTAATGAAGTATCTCTAAATATGCATGGATCTCTCTGTAGCATCAAGTTTACATGGCATGAAAATAACAGCAGAACAGGGACTAAAATCAGCAACATCACGATGCCTAGTTTGCATGCTTGTGCTAGTCACCACATTAATCACAAAAATGCATGGCATACACCAATGTAAAGAAGAGATGACATAGTTCAAAACACCTGAAGACATCAACCTCATAGGATGCACACATCAATCATGGCAAAAATGACAAATGAGCTCGTTCTGATAACAGACAGCAGAAAACATCATGAAGCACTCTTACAATGATGATTCAGGCATCTAGATGACCTCAAATGAATATGATGCAATGGAATGAAATGATGTACTCTTTGAGAAAAACAATTTGACATATTACACGCACAAAACGGAGCTACGAATGCAGAGATACAGCAGGTTGAACATGGCATAAAAATAACAAAATATACGGGGACTTGGATGAAAACGGGGTCAACCTCCAGTTTTGCACGGACTTCGAGGCGGCCGGAAAACTCGCCGGAGTTGGAGGAGACGGCAGAGACGGGCGGATCCGGGCCGGATCTCGCCGGATCCGGCCGGATCCCAACGTGGGACTGCGCGGGGAGGCGGTCCGAGGGCGGCGCGGCCAGAGGATGGGCGGCGCGGGAGGC
>NC_057810.1:609729865-609905556 GCF_018294505.1 Triticum aestivum | reverse complement strand
CCGGCTGTGGGCGGACATGTCCGGTGGCGGCGGAGGCGATTTCTAGGGTTTGGACTGCGGGATTTCGGGAGGCATCACATATATATAGGTAGAGGGAGCTAGGAGAGTCCAAATGAGGAGCGGTTTTCGGCCACGCGATCGTGATCGAACGACCGAGAGCATGGAGGGGAGTTAGGTGGGTTTTGGGCCACTTTGGAAGGGGTGTTGGGCTGCAAAGAGAAGGAGGCTTTACGGTTACCCGGTTAACCGTTGGAGTATCAAACGACCTCCAAATGGCACGAAACTTGACAGGCGGTCTACCGGTGTTATACCAAGGCCACTTGACAAGACTCGGTCCATTCCGAGAAAGTTAAATACTCGCTCACAACGAGAGACGAAAGGGGAACGCCGGAGAGCATAGGAGTGCCGAATCGCAAAACGGACAACGGGGAAAAGGCTCTGATGCATGAGACGAACATGTATGCAAAATGAAATGCACATGATGACATGACAATATGCAACACGCAAGCAAAATACATGGCAAAGACAGCGAATAACTGGCAGACACCTGGCGCATCGGATCCGGGGCGTTACACTCCTCCTCCTGGTGGGTCCCTTCCCGGGATCCCACCTCAGCATCGTCCGCATCACGGGGAGTGGAGGCGGTCGGAAGAGAATCCATATCCGACGCAGCTAAGGACCCGCTCGACGAAGCGGGAAGATCATCCTTGGGCGGACTGCAGGGTTGTATGCGGCATTAGAAGGACACTATGGGGCGAAAAGAAAAAACCATGAAGTTATTCGGGAGTCCGGATACTTACGATCTCGCCAGGGGCTTGGCCCTTGAAGGCCAGTCCTCTTCGTCGTAGCTGGCGTTGGCGGAGCAGTCCGTGGAAAGAGTTTTTCCCTTCTTGGACCCTTCGGCCTCCCTCGTTGGGGAAGCCTTCTTTTTCTTCCCTCCCCCCGCTGGGGGAGAGGCTTTCTTCTCCTCCTCGCCTTTGTGGGAGCAGTCTGCCTCGGAGTCATCATCCGATAACACCTGAAAGCGGGAACTCTTCCGAGTCCCCGTGGCCTTCTTCTTGGCCTTCTTCTCCGGCACCACATGGGGCGCCGGAGCCAGCAGCCCCATTAAGCGGGTGTCCGCTGGGTCCTCTGGCAATGGGGCCGGACAGATAGTCTGCTCGGCCTTCGCCAGCCAGTCCTGTCAAAGGAAAGGGATTTTAGATCCCGCATAGAGTCAAACTATGGAAAACAAGCATCCTGTAAAGGACAAAATCACTTACCTCGTCAGCCGGCCACTGCGAGCTGAATCCGTGATCTTCGGTAGCAGATGCGGGAGCCTCGGCGCCCTTGAACAGCACCTTCCAGACATCTTCGTACGTAGTGTCAAAGAGCCCGCTCAAAGTCTGGTGCTGCGCCGGATCGAACTCCCACATGTTGAAGCCTCGTCATTGGCACGGCAGAATCCGGCAGATGAGCATGACCTGGACTACGTTGACAAGCTTGAGCTTCTTGTCCACTAGCTTTTTGATGCAGGCTTGGAGTCCGGTCAGCTCCTCCGAATCACCCCAAATCTGGCCGCTCTCTTTCCAGGAGGTGAGCCGTGTGGGGATGCCAGATCTGAATTCGGGGGCCGCTGCCCATTCAGGGTCACGCGGCTCGGTGATGTAGAACCACCCCGATTGCCACCCCTTAATGGTTTCCACGAAAGTGCCCTCAAGCCAAGTAACGTTGGACATCCTGCCCACCATGGCGCCTCTGCACTCCGCTTGGCTGCCCTTCACAACCTTCGGCTTGACACTGAAGGTCTTGAGCCACAAGCCGAAGTGGGGCTAGATGTAGAGGAAGTTCTCACACACAACGATAAACGCCGAGATATTGAGGATGAAATTCGGGGCCAGATCATGGAAATCCAAGCCGTAGTAAAACATGAGCCCCCGGACAAAGGGATGGAGTGGGAAGCCCAGTCCGCGGAGGAAATGGGGAAGAAATACTACCCTCTCATGGGGCCTGGGGGTGGGGATGAGCTCTCCCTCATCGGGGAGCCAATGTGCGATGTTGCTGGATAAATATCCGGTGCTGCGCAGCTTCTGGATGTGCCCCTCTGTGACGGAGGAGGCCATCCACTTGCCTCCCGCTCCGAACATAGTTGGAGAAGGTTGAGGTGAGATGTGCGGACTTCGGTGCTGGAGCTCGAGTTTGCAGAGATGGATAAGCCAAGGAGGAAGAAGGCGCAGGTAAAAGGGTTGGATCTTTATCCCCTTATATGGGCGGACGGAAACATGCATCCCCACCGGCCTGATAAAACTCGCTTATCTCCCAAGCACCGCAATCAATGGCGCGGTTGGGTTAGCCACGTCCGTATTGATGGGAATCCTGGAATAAGGGGAACACGATCTCTGCTTCGACAAGACGTGCCAAGGAAACCGCTTCGCTAAACGCGCTGAGGCGGTACAATAAAAACAATTCGAGTAAAGGCTTGGTAGTGGTGTGATGTCACGCCACCAAATACGTCAGCAGATTGAACTTGTGTAAATATTATTCTCTCTACGGTGGTATGTGGAATTTATTTTGCAGAGCCGGACACTATCCTGGTGTTCACAATCTTCTATAAATTATTCGGAGCAGGAACCCGCCTTGCAATGCCGAAGACAATATGCGCCCCGGACTCGTCGTCATTGAAGCCTGGTACAGGGGCTACTGAGGGAGTCCTGGACTAGGGGGTGTCCGCATAGCCGAACTATCATCATCGGCCCGACTCCAAGACTATGAAGATACAAGATTGAAGACTTCGTTCCGTGTCCGGATGGGTCTTTCCTTGGCGTGGAAGGCAAGCTTGGCGATACGGATATGTAGATCTCCTACCATTGTAACCGACTCTGTGTAACCCTAGCCCTCTCTGGTGTCTATATAAACCAGATGGCTTTAGTCCGTAGGACGAACAACAATCATACCATAGGCTAGCTTCTAGGGTTTAGCCTCATTGATCTCGTGGTAGATCTACTCTTGTAACACACATCATTAATATTAATAAAGCAGGACGTAGGGTTTTACCTCCATCAAGAGGGTCCGAACCTGGGTAAAACATCGTGTCCCTTGTCTCCTGTTACCATCCGCCTAGACGCACAGTTCGGGACCCCCTACCCGAGATCCGCCGGTTTTGACACCGACAGCAACCCTCAAGGCACTCACCCGCCTCCGAGACCTTCTTCCCGAGATGGCAGACGAGTTGGCAACCCGCTTCTTGCCTTATCGGAAGGAGGGTGAGGATGAGAGCAGCGCACCAGCTCCACCGTTGGAGGAAGGACTTCCACTCCAATTCCAGACCTACTTCAGCCTCTGTGCCGATAGCTTGGCACAACATTTGGCCTCGGAATCAATGGAGCTCCGAAAGGAACTTCATGAGACCAAGGAACTTCTTCGCTAAGCTCAAGGGAAGATGGATAGGATCAAGAAAGAAGGTGCTCCCCCTGGACAGGCCGCAATCGCATACAGAGGCGGAAGACCCCCGAAGGATAAAGAACCACCACAGCAACACCGCATGAGCGTAAGGGATTACCGCAAGCTCTTCACCCCACCAGCAAAGCAATGCCATGTTGAGCTCCTCCACTCCCCCACTCCTTCAAGCAATGAAGGAAGTCATGCTACTGATGACGAGGAGGAAGACCCAGAAGAGCCGGACTACACGACCGAGCATTCCACCACTTAGGCATCGGCCGAACTCGGATATGCCAGTTTGTCACTCCTACGGTAGGATAGGTCGTGTACCCCCTATGTGAAGTCGAGTCCTTGTAATGGTTCATATGAAACCATGTAGTGTTGCATTTGCTTTTGACGTGTTTGATGGACGTCGTGCTTTCCTTCGGGAACCTGTAAACGACTACATCACCCAATTGGATTTTAATGAATGTGTTTGACCTTTTTGGCCCTTGCATGAAAACAATTAGTTTCATACCGACCCCCTTACTAGGCATCCCATCTATATTGCCTTCACTCATCTTTCCCAATCATGAGACCTTGACCACTCCAACAGGATGCCTATTGTAACATGTACTGGTACCTCTACCCAGCAGCAAGAAGCCAGAGGTTCTGCTGAAGCAGGAGTCAGCCAGGACCAAGCCCGAGGACAGACTCCACCACCACCACCTCCTCCAAACATGGACATGGCTCGGCTTCTCCAAGCCTTCCGAGAGGAACGCCAAGCCAACACTGCAGCCCTCCAGATGATTGCTCAAGCTGTCAATCGCCAGCCGGCGGGAAACGGCAATGGACGTTCCACGTTGGTGGAGTTCAAGAAGCATGCACCACCCACCTTCATCGAGACTGTTGAACCCCTGGATCTAGACGACTGGGTCCGCACCATTGAGGATCTGCTGGGACCAGTCGGATGCATTGAGGACCGTGAGAAGGTGGCGTATGCTGCTCACTGTCTAGGGGGCACTGCTAGAGCTTGGTGGGATGGATTCAAGGCCATGCATGCTGAGCAAAACATCACTTGGAATGACTTCAAGGCAGAATTCCACAAGGCCCACATTCCTTCCGGAATCATGGCCATCAAGAAGCGTGAGTTCCGAGCCGTGAAGCAAGGAAGTAGTACTGTCAAGGAGTACATGCGGAAGTTCAGTGCTCTCTCAAGGTATGCTCCTGAGGATGTCAGCACTGATGTTGCCAAAAAGGAGCGCTTCATGGAAGGCCTTAACCGGACTCTGCAGTACTCACTTGTTGTGTGTGACTGCCTGACCTTTCCTGATCTGGTGAACAAGGCACTCATGCTTGAGGACAAGCGACGTGCTTTGGATGATACCCGTAAGCGCAAAATGATCAGCAAGGGTAGCTCCAGCAACCAGAAGCCTCGCTCGTGGCAGCCAGCCCCGGTCAAGCCAACCTATCAGCAACCAAGAGCCCTTGCACCCCACACCAACTATCAGCCTCAGCAGTATGCCAGCCCCAGGCTAGCTTACAACAACCCCAATAACAATGCCGGCAAGAGCAGCAACCCCAACCAAGTCACTTGCTTTGGATGTGCTCAGCCAGGACATTACTCCAAGAATTACCCCAACAAGAAGCCCGACGTCCCGCGCCCCAATGCGCAAAACCCAGGACAAGGTCCTGGAATGCCACCAAGGAACCAAGATCCCCGCAACCTGCCCAACAACGGCAAGGGTCGTGTGAATCATGTCACTGCAGAAGAAGCCCAGGAAGACCCACACGTTGTGCTGGGTACGTTCCTTGTCAACTCAGCACCTGCAATTGTCTTGTTTGATTCTGGAGCCATGCATTCATTTGTCACCCAAAAGTTTGCATTAAAAAGTGGCATGACCCCTACACCCCTTGTCGGTGTCATTACCGGCGGATCTCGGGTAGGGGGTCCCAAACTGTGCGTCTAGGCGGATGGTAACAGGAGACAAGGGACACGATGTTTTACCTAGGTTCGGGCCCTCTTGATGGAGGTAAAACCCTACGTCTTGCTTGATTAATATTGATGATGTGTATTACAAGAGTAGATCTACCACGAGATCAAGGAGGCTAAACCCTAGAAGCTAGCCTATGGTATGATTGTTGTTCGTCCTACGGACTAAAGCCATCCGGTTTATATGGACACCGGAGAGGGCTAGGGTTACACAGAGTCAGTTACAATGGTAGGAGATCTACATATCTGTATCGCCAAGCTTGCCTTCCACGCCAAGGAAAGTCCCATCCGGACACGGGACGAAGTCTTCAATCTTGTATCTTCATAGTCTTGGAGTCCGGCCGATGATGATAGTTTGGCTATCCGGACACCCCCTAGTCTAGGACTCCCTCAGTAGCCCCTGAACCAGGCTTCAATGACGACGAGTCCGGCGCGCATATTGTCTTCGGCATTGCAAGGCGGGTTCCTCCTCCGAATAATTTATAGAAGATTGTGAACACCAGGATAGTGTCCGGCTCTGCAAAATAAATTCCACATACCACCGTAGAGAGAATAATATTTACACAAGTTCAATCTGCTGACGTATTTGGTGACGTGACGTCACACCACTACCAAGCCTTTACTCGAATTGTTTTTATTGTACCGCCTCAGCACGTTTAGTGAAGCGGTTTCCTTGGCACGTCTTGTCGAAGCAGAGATCGTGTTCCCCTTATTCCGGGATTCCCATCAATACGGACGTGGGCAACCCAACCGCGCCATTGATTGCGGCGCTTGGGAGATAAGCGAGTTTTATCAGGCCGGTGGGGACGCATGTTTCCGTCCGCCCATATAAGGGGATAAAGATCCAACCCTTTTACCTGCGCCTTCTTCCTCCTTGGCTTATCCATCTCTGAGAACTCTAGCTCCAGCGCCCAAGTCCGCACATCTCACCTCAACCTTCTCCAACTATGTCCGGAGTGGGAGGCAAGTGGATGGCCTCCTCCGTCACAGAGGGGCACATCCAGAAGCTACGCAGCGCCGGATATTTATCCAGCAACATCGCGCATCGGCTCCCCGATGAGGGAGAGCTCATCCCCACTCCTAGGCCCCATGAGAGGGTAGTATTTCTTCCCCATTTCCTCCGTGGACTGGGCTTCCCACTCCATCCCTTTGTCCGGGGGCTAATGTTTTACTACGGCCTGGATTTCCATGATCTGGCCCCGAATTTCATCCTCAATATCTCGGCGTTTATCGTCGTGTGTGAGGCCTTCCTCTGCATCCAGCCCCACTTCGGCTTGTGGCTCAAGGCCTTCAGTGTCAAGCCGAAGGTTGTGAAGGGCAGCCAAGCGGAGTGCGGAGGCGCCATGGTGGGCAGGATGTCCAACGTTACTTGGCTTGAGGGCACTTTCATGTAAACTATTAAGGGGTGGCAATTGGGGTGGTTCTGCATCACCGAGCTGCGTGACCCTGAATGGGCAGCGGCCCCTGAATTCAGATCTGGCATCCCCACACGGCTCACCTCCTGGAAAGAGAGCGGCCGGATTTGGGGTGAATCGGAGGAGCTTACCGGACTCCAAGCCTGCATTAAAAAGCTAGTGGACAAGAAGCTCAAGCTTGTCAACATAGTCCAGGTCATGCTCATCCACCGGATTCTCCCGTGCCAACGACGGGGCTTCAACATGTGGGAGTTCGATCCGGCGCAGCACCAGACTTTGAGCGGGCTCTTCGACACTACGTACGAAGATGTCTGGAAGGTGCTGTTCAAGGGCGCCGAGGCTCCCGCATCCGCTACCGAAGATCGCGGATTTAGCTCGCAGCGTCCGGCTGACGAGGTAAATGATTTTGTCCTTTACGAGACGCTTGCTTTCCATAGTTTGACTCTATGCGGGATCTAAACTCCCTTTCCTTTGACAGGACTGGCTGGCGAAGGCCGAGCAGACTATCTGTCCGGCCCCATTGCCAGAGGACCCATCGGCCGCCTGCTTAACGGGGCTGCTGGCTCCGGCGCCCCATGTGGTGCCAGAGAAGAAGGCCAAGAAGAAGGCCACGGGGACTCAGAAGAGTTTCCGTTTTCAGGTGTTATCGGATGATGACTCCGAGGCAGACTGCTCCCACAAAGGCGAGGAGGAGAAGAAAGCCTCTCCCCCAGCGGGGGGAGGGAAGAAAAGGAAGGCCTCCCCAACGAGGGAGGCCGAAGGGTCCAAGAAGGGAAAAACTCTTTCCCCGGACTACTCCGCCAATGCCAGCGACGACGAAGAGGACTGGCCTTCAAGGGCCAAGCCCCTGGTGAGATCGTAAGTATCCGAACTCCCGAATAACTTCATGGTTTTTTCTTTTCGCCACATAGTGCCCTTCTAATGCCGCATACAACCCTGCAGTCCGCCCAAGGATGATCTTCCCACTTCGTCAAGCGGGTCCTTAGGTGCGTCGGATATGGATTCTCTTCCGACCGCCTCCACCCCCCGTGATGCGGAAGATGCCGAGGTGGGATCCCGGGAAGGGACCCACCAGGAGGAGGAGGCCCCGGAGGTGTCGCAGGACAACCTCCCAGACATTGTACCGGACTCGGCCCCGGAACCCATAGTGGCTCCAGAGTCCGGCGGGCGGCCCCTTTGTAAGAAGAGCAAGACCGTGACGCCGGCAGCCTTCGTCCAACCGGAGGCGCCGGATATCTTGCTGGAGGTGCTCAATAGCACCTCCATCAAAGAGGAACACCGCACTGTTATGAGTGCAGTGATTCAGAAGGTGCAGCTCGCCAAGAGCGGGCTGACCGAAGCCTGCAGCAGCCTTCTAACAGGCTTTGAGGTAAGAATTTTGATATATGTAAAATAGTACCGCATAGACAGTAGCCCCTGATGCTTGGTTCGGTGTTCGGCAAGAAAAGCCGGACTGAGGATCTAAAAAGATATACGCAAGAGTCATAAAAAATATGTCAATATGGGATTGCAGGTTGCTCTGCTGACCTCTGCCACACTGACTGCAGAGGTCAATACTTTGAAGGAAAGCCTCGAGCGGTCCGAGAACGAGCTCGGCCGTGCCAAGAAGTAGCTCAAGGACAAGGAAGGTGAGTAAGACCTTATTAAAATTGTACCTTACAGAAAAGGATTTTGGTTGCAAAAAAGAATGACAAGGATAACGTGGGTATTGCAGGGGCCACTAACGAGGTGGCTACCCTAAAGGAGGCGGTGGCCGCGGCCGAACGTAATACGGCCGCAGAGTACACCGAGTGAGAGAAGCAGGAGGCGCGGGTGGCGGAGGTACAGCAAGAGCTCCAGGATCTCGTGAAAAAACATGAGAGCCGGGAGCGTGACTCGAAGACTCGAAAGTCTGAGCTTGCAACGGCTCTTGAGAGTGCCAAAGCCGCTAAGGCCGAAGCCTACAAGGCCCTCCAAGAAATCGAGGCGTTGAAGAAAATAGCAGCGGGTAAGGCATTTTTCATGCAAAGTAAGCATGTGAGTGTTAATTACCTGTTGCTTACCCGAATTCGGAGCTCTCTAGGAGCGTTCGCAGATCTTCCTTGCAGCGTGTCCGATGCTGCCGCGTTCTACCGGGCTGAGGAGGGGGGCTCGATGGAGAAGGTCTTTTGGTCTTAGTATGCTGAGGCCGGACATCCGGTGCCCCTTAGCGACCAGCTGAAGCAGCTGGTCAAGCTCCACAAGGCGGCCGAACAAGCCATGAAGGGCCTCATTGTTCGGCTGTGGCCGAAGGAGGCCATGCCTGGGAGCTACTTCGGCCTGGTGCGGCGGCTGGTGGATGCGTGTCGATGGGTTGAAGTCATCAAGCACTCCGCCTGTATTGAAGGTGCCCGTCGGGCACTTGCCCGCGGAAAGGTGCACTGGGGCAAGATGGATGCTCAGAAGCTTGTGACGGACGCGCCACCACAGGGCAAGGAATATCGTACTCCCGAGATGTATTATAAGACTATGCTGAAGGGTGCCTGCACTATTGCGGGTGAGTGCTCCAAAGATGTAATATTTGAGTAGACTCGCATTTTGTTATCCTGTGCGCTGAAAACTTAGTTCATGTGCACTAAGCAACGCTTGTTGATTTAAAATATTACCTTCTGTGCGGCTATTTATCAAATCCGAGAGATGGCAAGTCGTCGGCTTCAGCCCCCATGCCACGAGTGCTGGGGTGTTCGGGATAAACTTGAGCACTCTTGTTCCCATTTTTGGGTCCATCTAGGGAGGAGCTCAACACAACGAACAAGGCAACCGGACTTATAATGCTTGAACACTCTCACTTAGCCATAGAATTCTATAATTTTAAATTTCGGCGATGCCCCTAGTCTTCGGAAGGCCGAATTTGGGGCGCTATCCACGCCTGGGCCGGACAAAGCCGGCTTCTCGCTCTAAGCAGCATAAGTCTTTAGGGACTCGCAAAAAACCTCTCGAACAGCGACCGGCTCTCGCCTCATCATGACGGTCAGTTTTAACTTTCTCCACTGAGGCGCTCGCCCAGCTCAACTGGGGCACAATCGCAGTGGTTCTCCCAGTGCTACCTTAGCCGACAACGGAACGTAAGGTACCAAAACATGGGAGCCGGGCAAACCCAAGACATGATTCGGAGCCGATGCATATAATGCTATAAGTTCGGGGTACCGCACTTGTGAAAGTGTTCGGACTTATCACACCATGATGCGTGAAACATAAGCCCCTGGTGTATTTAGCCGTACCAAAATGTACGGATGCAACATGTCGTAAATGAACATATGTATAAGAAAGAAATGCAATTGGAAGCAAAAAGGTGCTGCATTACTTATTCAAGAAAAACTGCTATGAATGTAGAACGATACAAATGGTGCGATAAGCAAGGGATGGACTATTAAACATGTCCCCCTCCAGGGGCAGGCTGTGGAATGGTGTATAAAACAGATTTAATGCTCGTAATGGAGACCACCTGGATATTCGTTGTAGCCTTTCTCCTTCCCTGGCTGTTGCATCGTGAGTTCGGCAGGTCTGCTGCCGGACAGGGCCTCTGACGAACGGAGTCCTGTGGGTAAAAATAAAAAGGAAAAAGAAAAAAAAGAACTACACACTTGAGAGCCCCTGGTGTGGTCGTGTCCCTCTCCCCATGCCCATGGTATCTCCAGAGCGTAATGGTGTACGCGAAGGACCTGTCTTGACGTTTTGCAGGGGCTGGGGTTGGGGCCGCACTGCTACGCGTGCTCAGAACGTGCCAGGTGGTCTTGTTGTAGGTTACTCCAGGCGCGTTTAGCCGTGTCTGGTCGCTTAACGGCCGGACTCGAGAATTGCCTTAAGAGGTTGCACTGTACTTTTGCCGCAAGAGCCGCTGTGTGTTCCTCCGTTCGGAGAGAGCGTTTAGTGTTTCCGTTGACCGTGATGACTCCTCGAGGGCCTGGCATCTTGAGCTTGAGGTATGCATAGTGCGGCACCGTGTTGAACTTTGCGAACGTGGTACGTCCGAGCAGAGCATGGTAGCCGCTGCGGAACGGAACTATGTCGAAGATTAACTCCTCGCCTCGGAAGTTATCCGGGGATCCGAAGACCACTTCCAGTGTAACTGAGCCTGTACAATTGGCTTCTACACCTGGTATGACGCCTTTAAAGGTCGTCTTGGTAGGTTTAATCCTTGAGGGGTCTATGCCCATTTTGTGCACTTTATCCTGATAAAGCAGATTCAGGCTGCTGCCGCCGTCCATCAGGACTCTGGTGAGGTGAAATCCATCGACGATTGGGTCTAAAACCAATGCGGCGAATCCGCCGTGGCGGATGCTGGTGGGGTGGTCCCTTCGATCAAAGGTGATTGGGCAGGAGGACCATGGATTGAACTTCGGGGCAACTGGCTCCATCGCGTATACATCCCTGAGTGCATGCTTCCGCTCCCTTTTGGGTATGTGCGTTGCGTATATCATGTTCACCGTCCGCCCCTGTGGGGGGAAACCCTTCTGTCCTCTATTGTTCGGCAGTCGGGTCTCTTCCTCGTCATCGCTATGCATCCCCTTGTCATTGTTTTCGGCAATTAAATTGCCTGCCTGCTTGAATACCCAACAGTCCCTATTGGTGTGGTTAGCTAGCTTTTCGGGGGTGCCGTGTATCTGGCACGAGCGGTCGAGTATTCGGTCCAAATTGGACGGACCCGGAGTAGTTCTTTTGAATGGTTTTTTCCGTTGACCGGGTTTAGAGCCTCTGAATCTGGCATTGACTGTCATATCTTCACTATTATCGCCATTAATGCGGCGTTTGTTTTTGTTGCGACGCGACCTGCCATTACGGTCCTTGATATCCGGACTGCCAGAATTTTTGCTGAGGTTGTTGCTGCGTGCTAGCCAGCTGTCCTCACCCGCGCAGAAGCGGGTCATGAGTGATGTGAGGGCTGCCATGGATTTCGGCTTTTCCTGTCCCAGGTGCCAGGCAAGCCACTCGTCGCGGATGTTATGCTTGAAGGCCGCGAGGGCCTCCGCATCTGGACAATCGACGATTTGGTTTTTCTTGGTTAAGAACCGTGTCCAGAATTGTCTGGCCGATTCGTCTCGCTGCTGAATTATGTGGCTTAGGTCATCAGTGTCTGGTGGTCGCACATACGTGCCTTGGAAGTTATCGACGAATGCGGCTTCCAGGTCTTCCCAACTCCCGATTGACTCTGCTGGCAAGCTGTTAAGCCAATGCCGGTGTCAGGACCCCGACTCGATGCCACAACGATCTAGCATGTAACACCTCATATCACTTTGCGGCCTCACGCACGGTATCCCCACGGGTGTCGCCTTACTTTTGCCCGGGGCCGTTTGCGCCTTTTGGCACACGTATATGATGGTGTCGCTAGCATCCATATGATAAAGAGCCCGGGCTGACATGGCTAGTCGTAAACCCAAAGTGGCACTAACTTACAGGGACAGGCATCCATGACCCAGCATCGAACGTGTCGGTCATCAACGAGTGAATCCAGGCTATAGCACTGTGCTAACAGGACTCCGGTGAACCGGGCTGTAGCGGGCTAGCAGGACTCCGGTATTCATCGCGTGACATTTCCCCGAAGGGACAGACACAGGATCGAAGAAGGACACATGCCGGCCAGCCTAAGTGTTCCGGAGCAGTAGCAAGCTACCAGGGCTCAGTGGAAGCACTAGGAGACATTTCCCGGTAAGAGAGGCTACTAAGAATAAACAACTAGATAGTCAGATCCCACACATAGCACTACACATTACACGTACGCATAACATGCAAGTATGTGCTGTACAACATGGCATCACAGCACAACTCAACAATCATATAGATAAAGGCTCAGAAGAGCCGTCAAAGCATTTATTGCAAACAGGGGTCACAAGACCCATCATACAGAGCATACAAACAACAAGCGGAAGCATTACATGTCTGGGTACAGACATCTACAAATGAAAAAGGCTGAAGATCCTGACTATCTACAACATCCGATCAAGATCATAGCTGAGGTACTAGCTACTAGTCGAAGTCCACAAGAACACTAGTAAGACCGAAGTCTCCGCTGCAAAAACATAAATAAAGCAACATGAGTACAAAGGTACTCAGCAAGACTTACATCAGATCCTATCATACATGCATTTTTATCAAGAGGGTAATGTGGGGTTTAGTTGCAGCAAGCCAGCTTTGACTCTGTGGCTATCCTAATCTACGACTACCAGAAACTCTGGAGGTGAAACAACGTACAGGAGTCCACTAATCACCATACAATACACTACTATGGATTCATCCCCGTCTCCCTACGAGAAGGCCATCCATAGCACTCACACTTGTCTTGAGCATTTTATAGTATCCACTTCAAGTTGTCTATGTACCATGTAAGCATCCAAGAAGTCCATAACCGCGGACCCGGCTATTCGAATAGATCATGTTAACCCTGCAGGGGTGTACTTCTTCACACACGCTCTCGCCACTTACCGCCATGTACACGTCGTGTATCTCGGCAACCTTCAAGCGGAAGCCTGGCGAGGGTGTCGGCCACGACCTGACTAACCACACAAGACTCTAGTCCAGATTTATCGCCTATTCGGGTTCCATCCGCAAGGAGATCCGGCCGGGGTGTCGCTTACGGCCCCAAACGATGTGAGCAGGGTTCCCGAGCCCACCAACCGGGTGCCACTCGGTACACCGGGCCACGTGTGCCTAGTCTGTCCCAAGCCCACCCTGTCGGGTGCCACTTGGTAGAAAAATAGCACTACCTACAAACACCAGAAACTAGTTGCGACTCCTGGACAGAGACCAAGTTGGTTAATAAGTCGAGAGGGCTTGGAGCGCCCGGAGCCCAATGTGTGGTAGTATCGAGTCATTGGACAACATACACAGAACTCAGGGCTTAAGGACGGTTCCAGTGAGACAACCCACCATGTACTCCTACATGGCCTCTCACCGCTACCTTTACCAAATCGTGTTCACACACTTCACTCTCAGCATCAGAACATATCGTGACACTCCAATTCATTCCCAATGAATCAGACCTGACACAACTCTAAGCAATAGCAGGCATAGCATGGTAGGAACACATCAGTGGCTTCAATCAACTCCTACACATGCTAGTGGGTTTCAACTATTTACTGTGGCAATGACAGGTCATGCAGAGGAATGGGTTCAACTACCGCAGCACAAAGTAGCAGATGAATCGTTGTTGTCCTAATGCAATAACTGAGAGCAGGAGCGAGAGAGTAGGGTTTTATCGAAATGAACAAGGGGGTTTGCTTGCCTGGTAAATCAACAAGGGAGGCACTGCTTCACAGACAGGTACTCTGGAACGTCTCCGGAGCAGGACCTATCGAGAAGGAACGGTGCCGGCAATCAATACACAATCATATGCAACAATATGATGCATGAACATGGCATGTAGATGTGATGCTGTTGAGCTAATGCAACTAGTAAACATTTGGTTTGAAGTCCATTTGAACCAAAGGTTCAAATGCATTTCTAAATTAGGTCTCTTATATATGCCATAATGTGTTTTCCCATATTCAGCATGTATAAGTTGGTTTTTCATGCATGAAACTAGTACAGATGGAAAGGTTGCATTTTTCTGATAATTTTTCATATATAAATTATTTTAATCTGAGCTACGGTTGAATTGATATGAATTTTTGAAGTTTAAATCAATTTCTGGAATTTCCTGATTTAATTAAATCCAGAAATTATATACTGCGCCAGCATGACGTCAGCACGACGTCAGCGGGTCAACGCGGCTGTCCAGGGTCAAACCTGACGTGTGGGACCCACACGTCAGTGACACTGGGGTTAACCCCGAGTCAAACCCGGGCTGACTAGCTTTGACTAAGCCCTGGGCCCACTGGTCAGCGTCAGTAGGTGGGGGATTAGTGACTAATTAGCTAAGCCACGTCAGCCCGCCGGAGTTCTGGCCGGCGGCGACCATTAGCGCGGCGGCGACTCGCCGGACTTGCGTTACAGACGGCGTTTGATCGCGCGAAGACCACCGGGGCGTAGCCCGTCTTCGTCCGCAACCAGGGGAGCTGATGGGGGGGCTGCGGGGGCGCCGGAGCTCGCCGGAGCAAGCTTGCGGCGGCGGCCGGAGCTCGGCTGTGTTCGGGGACGCGGCTGCAGCGTGCAAACGCGCGAACTAAAGCGCTAGCGGGGCACTACGAGGTGCGGCGAGAGTGCTAGGTGCACTGGCGTGGCCAAAAGGTCGCCGGAGCAACGCCGGCGACAAGCTCGAGCGGAGGCGAGCTTCGGCCATGGCGGAGCTAAGGCCTAGACGGCGCAAACGGACACGGGGAGGAGGGGGTTCGGTGCGGGGGCTCACCGCGGAACCAGCGAGCGCGAGGGCGAGGTCGGGGATGCCCGGTAGCTCCCGAATCGCCGGCGAGGATCCACGGCGGCCGGAGTCGAATTTGGCGACGGCGACGGCTCCACGGGGTGTCCGGAGGGGCACGGCTTGACGGGGAGCTTCAGGGCGGAGGAGCGGAGCTTCCGCGTGTGTCGGGGAGGCGAGGGGAGGCCGGTGGCCGTGGTGGTTCTCGTCGGCGGCGGCGGCCGCGTTCGGTGGAAGTGAGGGGGAGCCAGAGGAGGGGATAAGCATGGGGGGGAGGAGGAATGAGAGGGCCTGGGGTGCGTGGCCGTCTCCGTGGCATTGGGAGGGAGTCCGGGGAAGCAGGAGGTGGCTAGCAGGGGGGGAGGTGGCGCGCGCGCGTGCCGGCGAGCGTCGGGCACACGCCCTCGTCCTTCTGTCCGAGGAGGGAGACGACAGAAGGCAGCGGGGGGGGGGGTGGGCTGGCCGCCAGCTGGAGATGGGCCAGGTGAGTGGCCCAGGTAAGTTTCTCTCCCCTTTTCTGTTTTCTTTTCTAATTTTCTGACATTTGTTTGATTTAATAAATATATTAAATCATTTAATTTTATTATGCCAATTTTTGTAGGGGCTAATGGTATTATTCCAGAGCTCTTTTATAATTGGCATAATTTTTGGACCATATTTCATATATATAGAAATATATTTCCAATGCAAATATTTATCGAATTAATCCAAATGGCCAAAATAAATGTCCATGAGCTCCTAAAAATATTGTTTTGATTTTTATCTCTGTCCAATATTTTCAGAGGGCAACATGAGCATTTTCTTGGACCCTTTTGGAGAAATTTTTATTTGGGTCATTTTCAAAAATGATTCTGAGGGTTCCACCAATCCTCATTTCAAATTTAAATGAAATTTAAATATGATGCACAAATAGCTAACTAGCCTAGGTCATACCAGACTAGGGATGTGACAACTCGCCCCCACTTGAAAGAATCTCGTCTCGAGATTCAGGGGTCGACGGAAAGAAAGCGGGGTACTCCAGTCGAAGACGATCTTCTCGCTCCCAAGTAGCTTCTCTCTCGGAATGATGAGACCACTGAACTTTGAGAAACTTGATGTTCTGACGTCGAGTAACACGCTCTGCTTGATCAAGAATGCGAACCGGGTACTCTCGGTATGTGAGGTTATCTTGGAGATCAAGCGTTTCGTGGTCCACTCCGCGGATGGGATCCGAGAAGCAACGCCTGAGTTGAGAGACGTGGAAGACATCATGAACTCGAGAAAGATGTGGGGGTAGTTCCAACTGGTAGGCAACCTCTCCTCGTTTAGCGAGAATACGAAAAGGACCAATGTAACGAGGAGCCAACTTGCCCTTGATACCGAAACGATGGGTACCCTTCAAAGGAGTAACCCGAAGGTAAGCTTGGTCGCCAATCTCATAAGTCATATCCTTATGATGACGATCGTACTGGCTTTTCTGACGAGACTGGGCTGTTTTCAAATTCTCACGAATGATGCGAACTTGCTCTTCTGCCTCCTGGATCATATCCGGTCCAAAGAATTGTCTTTCACCGGTTTCTGACCAGTTCAAAGGTGTTCGACATCTTCGTCCATAGAGAACCTCAAAAGGAGCTTGCTTGAGGCTGGATTGGTAGCTATTGTTATAAGCAAACTCGGCGAAAGGAAGACATTTCTCCCAATCCATACCGAATGAGATAACGCAAGCTCTGAGCATGTCTTCGAGAATTTGATTGACCCGTTCCACCTGACCACTCGACTGAGGGTGGAAAGCGGTACTGAAGGAAAGATGGGTTCCCATGGCAGTTTGGAAACTCTCCCAGAAATGAGAAGTGAAAAGGCTGCCACGGTCTGAATTGATCTCTAGTGGAACACCATGAAGTGACACTATTCGAGAAATATATAAGTCAGCAAGCTGACTAGCAGTGATACTCTCTCGAACAGGAGGAAGTGAGCCACTTTGGAAAGACGATCAACGACTACGAAGATAGCGTTATTCCCTCTCTTGGTCCTGGGAAAGCCGGTGATGAAGTCCATACCAACTTTATCCCATTTCCATTCAGGAATAGCTAAAGGCTGAAGGGTGCCAGCAGGTCTTTGATGCTCTGCCTTAACGCGACGACAAACGTCACATTTAGCAATGAACTCAGCGATTTCTCTCTTCATCCTAGTCCACCAGAACCTCTGGCGTAGGTCCTGATACATCTTAGTACTACCGGGATGAATCGTGAGAGGAGATTCATGCGCCTCCTTAAGGATCAATTGTCGCAGATGTTGATTCTTGGGAACCACCAAGCGATTCTCAAAGAAAACAACACCACGATCATCCATAGAGAAACATCCACCAACTCCCTTCTTAATGTTTCTCTTGATCCGAGAAATTCCTGTGTCTTGCTTTTGAGCAGCGATAATCCGATCTTCAAGATCAGGTTTCGCCACCAGGGTAGAAAGGAATCCGCGAGGAGCTATGTGAAGGTTAAGCTTACAGAATTCCTCATGGAGAAGTGGTTGGCCTTGCTGCAACATGAGATTGTTGCAATAGGATTTACGGCTTAGAGCATCAGCCATGACATTGGCTTTGCCTGGGGTGTAGGTAATCCCTAGATCATAATCTGTGATCAACTCCAACCAACGTCTTTGCCTAAGGTTCAGATCCGGTTGGGTGAAGATATACTTGAGACTCTGGTGATCGGTGTAGATCTCGCAACGTTTACCAAGGAGGTAATGTCGCCAGGTCTTGAGTGCATAGACTACGGCTGCAAGCTCTAGATCATGTGTAGGATAATTCTCCTCATGTGGATGCAACTGTCGAGATGCATAGGCAATCACATGACGATCCTGCATAAGAATGCAACCTAGTCCTTGTCGTGAGGCGTCGCAGTAGATAATAAAGTCTTTAGTGAAATCCGGTGGCACAAGTATGGGAGCAGAAGTCAGGCGTCTTTTCAGTTCCTGAAAACTGTACTCACACTGTGGGGACCACTCAAACTTTTTATCTTTCTTGAGAAGTTCCGTGAGGGGTTTGGCTACTTTGGAGAAGTTTTCAACAAAGCGGCGACAATAGCTGGCTAGACCAAGGAAACTCCTAACTTGTTTAACGGTCTCAGGTGGAGTCCAATCGAGAACGGCTTGAACTCTCTCGGGATTGACAGCAATGCCCTTACCAGAGATTACGTGGCCTAGGTAGGTCACTTCTGGCAACCAAAATTCACACTTGGAGAACTTGGCATAAAGGCGGTGTTCTCTGAGTTTTTCTAACACAAGTCTAAGATGTTCGGCATGCTCTTCCTCGTTCTTCGAGTAAATAAGAATATCATCGAGGTAAACCACGACGAACTTATCTAAGTACTCCATGAAGATCGAGTTCATCAAGCGGGAGAATGTGGCTGGGGCGTTGGTTAGGCCAAAGGACATGACGGTGTACTCGTACTGGCCATAACGAGTGACAAAAGCTGTCTTGGGAATGTCCCCGTTTCTGATCTTGATTTGATGGTAGCCTAACCTTAAATCCATCTTGGAGAAGACTGAGGATCCAGCGAGCTGATCATACAGGTCGTTGATCCTGGGAAGCGGATACTTGTTCTTTATCGTGACCAAATTAACGGGACGATAATCTACAACCATCCGGTCCGTACCGTCTTTCTTCTTGACGAAGAGGACGGGGCAAGCCCAAGGAGAAGAACTAGGACGGATGAAACCCTTTTGCAAGGACTCATCGAGTTGTTTCTTAAGCTCGGCTAGTTCTAGGGGTGCCATCTTGTAAGGTCTCCGGGAGATTGGAGCTGTTCCTGGGATAAGATCTATGACGAACTCTACATCTCTGTCAGGTGGAACACCTGGCAGTTCCTCTGGAAAGACATCCGGAAAGTCACGGACTACCGGGATATCTTCAAGGTCTGGAAGAGGGCTGGCATTAAGAGAATAGAGCTGACGCTTTGCAACTCTAGTGGAGACGGTGACTATCTTGCCAGATGGGTGTGTAAGTTGAACAGATCTTGTGTAACAATCAATCTTGGCATGATGAGCTGTCATCCAGTCCATACCCAAGATGATGTTAATATCTGAGGACTTGAGGGCTACAAGTGATGCAAGGAATACAAGTCTGTCAACAAGGATTTCGTTACCATGGCTGATTCTGGTGGTCTGCCATCTAGACCCTGGGGTTTGGATTTCAAGCGGAGTTGGCATATCACAAAATGACATGTCGTGCAAACGAGCATAGCCTTCAGAAATGAAGGAGTGAGATGCTCCAGTATCGAATAGAACTGATGCTGGGTGACAATTGACAAGGAGTGTGCTAAGAACGACATCTGGATCATCATGAGCGTCTTTAGCTGAGACGTGATGCACACGTCCACGTTCAGTGGGGCTGACTTGACACTGATCATCTTGCGTGATGGCTTAATACAGCCAACAGTCTTCTCGGGCTGGGGTGGAGCATAACTAGTCTGAGAGCAATCACGTGCATAGTGTCCTGGCTTCCCGCATGTGAAGCAAGTCCCTGAGGTTGGACGGGGACCCGCACTAACAAGCGGTCTACCAGTAGGCCTGGGTGGAACATACGACTGAGCTGGAGGAGGCACCACATAGGATGACCTCGGTGTATAACCGGAAGGAAGAGCGGAGTTTGGAACCCAAATCCGGCGCTTCTGGGAGCTAGAGCCAGAGGAGGATCCCAAATCACGGGTGTGCTTACGAGACTCCTCGTAAGTGAGCTGAGCTGTCTCTGCATTGATGGCTTTGTTCACAAGGGCTTGGAATGTATCACAATGATGCAGGTGGAGATCACGACGCAACTTGGGGTTGAGACCCTTCCGGAACCTAGCTTGCTTCTTGGCGTCCGTGGACACTTCTTCTGTGGCATAGCGGGCGAGGTTCTCGAACTCTCTGCTATAAGCATCAACAGCCATCTTACTCTGGGTGAAACTACAGAACTCTTCTCTCTTGCGATCAAGAGGGCCTGGGGAATGTGATGCTCACGAAAAGCCTCAGTGAAATCCTTCCAGGTAGGAATCTGGCCAGCTGGAAGCATAGTCTCATAGTTCTGCCACCAAAGACTAGCAGGACCTTCCAGGTGGTATGTGGCATAAGTGACCTTGTCATCTTCAGCTACGTTCGCGGAACGCAGCTTATGGGTGATGCTACGGAGCCAGTCATCTGCATCGAGTGGCTCGATGGAATGATGAAAGGTAGGTGGGTGCAAGCGAATGAAATCATGAATGGTAGCAGACCCTTTGAACTGATGTGCGGTGTTCTCCTCGATACGTGCCAACAAACGATTAGACTCACGCTTGTTCCTCTCCATCTCTAGCATGAACTCTGTCAACGAAGGCTGGTCGGGAGGATCCTCATCCCTACCATATCCATGGTTCTGGCTACGAGCAACGGAACTTCGCTTAGCCGATGACATCCTGAGAAACGAACCAAGGACGGAATCAGCATCAACTATGGACTGTAGAATGTAGGACAAGGAGTTAGTATCACTCGAACTCCTAGGGCAATTCCGGCAGCATAACGGCAGTAAAATGCTCAGAATGAGACATCCTACTAAAAATGGGGTAGTACAACAACTCAACATCACCACTCAAGGTTCTGGGATAGTACTAAACAGACTACACCGGAAATACTCAAAACTGGGGTATGACTCTGATCAACCAGTCCTATGGAACTACGGAGTAGTAACACGTGATCCTGATAGACGGAAGAGAAGCCTAGTTCCTTAACCCCGTCGGAAAGATAGGATGACTCAGATCAGAAGGCCATGAGGTAAAGGAGTAAAAGAGCCTTACGTTCCTTCCCACAATCAATTCCCTTACATAACTAAAGAATTTCTAGACTCAACTTCGACCAGAATGGCTTGGTAATCCTACAGGCAGTCAGGCTCTGATACCAAAGCTGTCAGGACCCCGACTCGATGCCACATCGATCTAGCATGTAACACCTCATATCACTTTGCGGCCTCACGCACGGTATCCCCACGGGTGTCGCCTTACCTTTGCCCGGGACCGTTTGCGCATTTTGGCACACGTATATGATGGTGTCGCTAGCATCCATATGATAAAGAGCCCGGGCTGACATGGCTAGTCGTAAACCCAAAGTGGCACTAACTTACAGGGACAGGCATCCATGACCCAGCATCGAACGTGTCGGTCATCAGCGAGTGAATCCAGGCTGTAGCACTGGGCTAACAGGACTCCGGTGAACCGGGCTGTAGCGGGCTAGCAGGACTCCGGTATTCATCGCGTGACATTTCCCCGAAGGGACAGACACAGGATCGAAGAAGGACACATGCCGGCCAGCCTAAGTGTTCCGGAGCAGTAGCAAGCTACCAGGGCTCAGTGGAAGCACTAGGAGACATTTCCCGGTAAGAGAGGCTACTAAGAATAAACAACTAGATAGTCAGATCCCACACATAGCACTACACATTACACGTACGCATAACATGCAAGTATGTGCTGTACAACATGGCATCACAGCATAACTCAACAATCATATAGATAAAGGCTCAGAAGAGCCGTCATAGCATTATTGCAAACAGGGGTCACAAGACCCATCATACAGAGCATACAAGCAACAAGCGGAAGCATTACATGTCTGGGTACAGACATCTACAAATGAAAAAGGCTGAAGAGCCTGACTATCTACAACATCCGATCAAGATCGTAGCTGAGGTACTAGCTACTAGTCGAAGTCCACAAGAACACTAGTAAGACCGAAGTCTCCGCTGCAAAAACATAAATAAAGCAACATGAGTACAAAGGTACTCAGCAAGACTTACATCAGATCCTATCATACATGCATTTGTATCAAGAGGGTAATGTGGGGTTTAGTTGCAGCAAGCCAGCTTTGACTCTGTGGCTATCCTATTCTACGACTACCAGAAACTCTTGGAGGTGAAACAACGTACACGAGTCCACTAATCACCATACAATACACTACTATGGATTCATCCCCGTCTCCCTACGAGAAGGCCATCCATAGCACTCACACTTGTCTTGAGCATTTTATAGTATCCACTTCAAGTTGTCTATGTACCATGTAAGCATCCAAGAAGTCCATAACCGCGGACCCGGCTATTCGAATAGATCATGTTAACCCTGCAGGGGTGTACTTCTTCACACACGCTCTCGCCACTTACCGCCATGTACACGTCGTGTATCTCGGCAACCTTCAAGCGGAAGCCTGGCGAGGGTGTCGGCCACGACCTGACTAACCACACAAGACTCTAGTCCAGGTTTATCGCCTATTCGGGTTCCATCCGCAAGGAGATCCGGCCGGGGTGTCGCTTACGGCCCCAAACGATGTGAGCAGGGTTCCCGAGCCCACCAACCGGGTGCCACTCGGTACACCGGGCCACGTGTGCCTAGTCTGTCCCAAGCCCACCCTGCCGGGTGCCACTTGGTAGAAAAATAGCACTACCTACAAACACCAGAAACTAGTTGCGACTCCTGGACAGAGATCAAGTTGGTTAATAAGTCGAGAGGGCTTGGAGCGCCCGGAGCCCAATGTGTGGTAGTATCGAGTCATTGGACAACATACACAGAACTCAGGGCTTAAGGACGGTTCCAGTGAGACAACCCACCATGTACTCCTACATGGCCTCTCACCGCTACCTTTACCAAATCGTGTTCACACACTTCACTCTCAGCATCAGAACATATCGTAACACTCCAATTCATTCCCAATGAATCAGACCTGACACAACTCTAAGCAATAGCAGGCATAGCATGGTAGGAACACAACAATGGCTTCAATCAACTCCTACACATGCTAGTGGGTTTCAACTATTTACTGTGGCAATGACAGGTCATGCAGAGGAATGGGTTCAACTACCGCAGCACAAAGTAGCAGATGAATCGTTGTTGTCCTAATGCAATAACTGAGAGCAGGAGCGAGAGAGTAGGGTTTTATCGAAATGAACAAGGGGGTTTGCTTGCCTGGTAAAACAACAAGGGAGGCACTGCTTCACAGACAGGTACTCTGGAACGTCTCCGGAGCAGGACCTATCGAGAAGGAACGGTGCCGGCAATCAATACACAATCATATGCAACAATATGATGCATGAACATGGCATGTAGATGTGATGCTGTTTGAGCTAATGCATCTAGTAAACATTTGGTTTGAAGTCCATTTGAACCAAAGGTTCAAATGCATTTCTAAATTAGGTCTCTTATATATGCCATAATGTGTTTTCCCATATTCAGCATGTATAAGTTGGTTTTTCATGCATGAAACTAGTACAGATGGAAAGGTTGCATTTTTCTGATAATTTTTCATATATAAATTATTTTAATCTGAGCTACGGTTGAATTGATATGAATTTTTGAAGTTTAAATCAATTTCTGGAATTTCCTGATTTAATTAAATCCAGAATTTATATACTGCGCCAGCATGACGTCAGCACGACGTCAGCGGGTCAACGCGGCTGTCCAGGGTCAAACCTGACGTGTGGGACCCACACGTCAGTGACACTGGGGTTAACCCCGAGTCAAACCCGGGCTGACTAGCTTTGACTAAACCCTGGGCCCACTGGTCAGCGTCAGTAGGTGGGGGATTAGTGACTAATTAGCTAAGCCACGTCAGCCCGCCGGAGTTCTGGCCGGCGGCGACCATTAGCGCGGCGGCGACTCGCCGGACTTGCGTTACAGACGGCGTTTGATCGCGCGAAGACCACCGGGGCGTAGCCCGTCTTCGTCCGCAACCAGGGGAGCTGATGGGGGGCTGCGGGGGCGCCGGAGCTCGCCGGAGCAAGCTTGCGGCGGCGGCCGGAGCTCGGCTGTGTTCGGGGACGCGGCTGCAGCGTGCAAACGCGCGAACTAAAGCGCTAGCGGGGCACTACGAGGTGCGGCGAGAGTGCTAGGTGCACTGGCGTGGCCAAAAGGTCGCCGGAGCAACGCCGGCGACAAGCTCGAGCGGAGGCGAGCTTCGGCCATGGCGGAGCTAAGGCCTAGACAGCGCAAACGGACACGGGGAGGAGGGGGTTCGGTGCGGGGGCTCACCGCGGAACCAGCGAGCGCGAGGGCGAGGTCGGGGATGCCCGGTAGCTCCCGAATCGCCGGCGAGGATCCACGGCGGCCGGAGTCGAATTTGGCGACGGCGACGGCTCCACGGGGTGTCCGGAGGGGCACGGCTTGACGGGGAGCTTCAGGGCGGAGGAGCGGAGCTTCCGCGTGTGTCGGGGAGGCGAGGGGAGGCCGGTGGCCGTGGTGGTTCTCGTCGGCGGCGGCGGCCGCGTTCGGTGGAAGTGAGGGGGAGCCAGAGGAGGGGATAAGCATGGGGGGGAGGAGGAATGAGAGGGCCTGGGGTGCGTGGCCGTCTCCGTGGCATTGGGAGGGAGTCCGGGGAAGCAGGAGGTGGCTAGCAGGGGGGGAGGTGGCGCGCGCGCGTGCCGGCGAGCGTCGGGCACACGCCCTCGTCCTTCTGTCCGAGGAGGGAGACGACAGAAGGCAGCGGGGGGGTGGGCTGGCCGCCAGCTGGAGATGGGCCAGGTGAGTGGCCCAGGTAAGTCTCTCTCCCCTTTTCTGTTTTCTTTTCTAATTTTCTGACATTTGTTTGATTTAATAAATATATTAAATCATTTAATTTTATTATGCCAATTTTTTGTAGGGGCTAATGGTATTATTCCAGAGCTCTTTTATAATTGGCATAATTTTTGGACCATATTTCATATATATAGAAATATATTTCCAATGCAAATATTTATCGAATTAATCCAAATGGCCAAAATAAATGTCCATGAGCTCCTAAAAATATTGTTTTGATTTTTATCTCTGTCCAATATTTTCAGAGGGCAACATGAGCATTTTCTTGGACCCTTTTGGAGAAATTTTTATTTGGGTCATTTTCAAAAATGATTCGGAGGGTTCCACCAATCCTCATTTCAAATTTAAATGAAATTTAAATATGATGCACAAATAGCTAACTAGCCTAGGTCATACCAGACTAGGGATGTGACAGCCGGGCTGGTCCTTTAAGTTTGAGTGGGAGATATTTGATGGTGTGAAGATCGTCACCGCGGGCCATGTGGATGTGGAGGAGATAGTCTTCGATCCAAACTGCGGGGTCTGTTGTGCCATCGTAAGATTCAATATTCACGGGTTTAAACCCTTCGGGGATTTGATGATCCATTACTTCATCTGTGAAGCATAGTGGGTGTGCGGCGCCTCTGTACTGGGCGATATCACGACGGAGCTCAAGAGCGCTTTGTCTATTTTGTTCGGCCCGGCCGGACTTACTGTGTCCGGCGCGACGGTTGTCATCACGTATCATGGGGCGCCCACGCGATCCATAGATCGATCTTGATTGTCTTGCCTTATCCTCCAATATATCTCGCAAGTCCGGAGCGTTCCCCTGTGGCCTTGTGCTTTTCGAGCGATGCCGGGGTACGGTTCTAGTGAAGGGCCTAGAGGCCTCTCTGTCGCGACCACGGGGTGGTCGGTCAGCCGTATTGTCTACTAGTGATGCAGGTTCATATGCCTCCTCCTCTAATCGGGGGAGCAGCTTGCGTTTAGGGTAGCTTTTGGAGGGGCGTTCGAGCTCATGCTCTTCGGCCGCGAGGACTTCAGTCCATCTGTCGGCTAGCAGATCTTTATCAGCTCTAAGATGTTGCTGCTTTTTCTTGAGGCTGTTTGCCGTGGCCATAAGCCTGCGTTTGAAACGCTCTTGTTCGACGGGATCCTCAGGCACGACGAATTCGTCATCGTCGAGGCTTGCCTCGTCTCCGGAGGGAGGCATATAATCCTCTACCTCTTCTTCTGCAGCTCTGTCATGAGGGCTGGCGTCTCCGTCCTCCTACGCTGAATCTTGCTGGAGTGGGTTGTCTTCGGCACTGTCCGGTGTGTTATTATCTCCGGTGTCGGAGTCTTCATTCTTGCTGTGGCGGGATTTAGAGCAGCGCCGCTGACGCCGACGCTTGGGCTGTTTCTTGGAGGGGTCGTCCTCCGTTGTTCCTTCGCCATTCCCATCCTTTGGGATATCCACCATGTATATGTCATATGATGAGGTGGCTTTCCAGTGCCCAGTAGGCACTGGTTCTTGGTTGTCTCCGACATTGTCGTCCATACCGTCGATGTCTTCGGAGTCGTAGTCTAGCATGTCGGTTAGATCGTCGACAGTGGCTACTAAGTGGGTGGTGGGTGGGCTTTGAATTTCTTCGTCGTCCGCATCCCAACCGTCCTGACCGCAGTCCGGCCAGGGCTCTCCTGATAACGAGAGATACTTTAGCGAACTCAACATGTCGCCGAAAGGTGAGTGCTGAAAGATGTCCGCGGCGGTAAACTCCATGATCGGCGCCCAACTGGATTCGGTTGGACGGGGCACGGGAGGTTCGGAGTCCGGCAAGGAGTCCGGCACCTCGGAGTCACGAGCTTCATGAGGGACAAGGTCAGTGTTCGGCTCTATCACCGTAGAGGTTGCAGCCCCCGAGGCGGTGTCTAGCCATCCATCCTCGATCTGCGCAGCCGGCTCCGAATTGAAGATCGGAGCGGACTTGAGTGCGGCCTCCAGGGTACTGTCCGGCTGCAGAGCTAAATCATGCCCATCGTGACAGTGCGGCGCGCTTGGCTGTGGCTCGGATTCATCGAAGATCAAGTCCCCACGGATGTCAGCTGTGAAGTTCAAACTTCCAAACCTGACCTGACGGCCAGGGGCGTAGCTTTTGATCTGCTCCAGATGGCCAAGCGAATTGGCCCGCAGTGCAAAGCCGCCGAATACGAAGATCTGTCCGGGGAGGAAGGTCTCACCCTGGACTGCGTCGTTGATGATGATCGAAGAAGCCATCGAGCCTATCAGTGATGACATAGAGGAACTCTCAATGAAAGCACCAATGTCGGTGTCAAAACCGGCGGATCTCGGATAGGGGGTCCTGAACTGTGCGTCTAGGCGGATGGTAACAGGAGACAAGGGACACAATGTTTTACCCAGGTTCGGGCCCTCTTGATGGAGGTAAAACCCTACGTCCTGCTTGATTAATATTGATGATGTGTGTTACAAGAGTAGATCTATCATGAGATCAAGGAGGCTAAACCCTAGAAGCTAGCCTATGGTATGATTGTTGTTCGTCCTACGGACTAAAGCCATCCGGTTTATATAGACATCGGAGAGGGCCAGGGTTACACAGAGTCGGTTACAATGGTAGGAGATCTACATATCCGTATCGCTAAGCTTGCCTTCCACGCCAAGGAAAGTCCCATCCGGACACGGGACGAAGTCTTCTATCTTGTATCTTGATAGTCTTGGAGTCCGGCCGATGATGATAGTTCGGCTATCCGGACACCCCCTAGTCCAGGACTCCCTCAATTGCCGTCTCGACGGCAAGAACCAGAGTTGCCATCTGGGGTCCCTCGAAGAACCAGCTTGTTGGAGAGTCATTAGCCTTCACGATCACTTCCACATGATACTCCGTCTCGGTGTCATTGATCCAATGCTCATGGTAGGTGAAAATGGGGGCTCGGTGAAACTGGCACTTCTTGAGGCTATCCTGAAGGAAAGATTTTGGTGGCACGGGATGAAAAGGGAGATTGCCACCTATGTTGCAAAGTGTGATGTATGCCAAAGAGTCAAGGCTGAATATCAGCGACCTGCTGGATTGCTCCAACCACTCAAGGTTCCCGAGTGGAAATGGGATAAAGTCGGAATGGATTTCATCACTGGACTACCTAGGTCAAACAAGGGACATGACTCCATCTGGGTCATAGTCGATCATTTGACTAAAGTAGCCCATTTCATTCCTATTAAGACTACCTATGATGGCAACTAGCTAGCAACTCTATACATCAATAGAATCGTAATCCTTCATGGTGTTCCCAAGGAGATTGTGTCAGATCGAGGAACCCAGTTTACCTCAAGGTTCTGGAAGAAGTTCCAAGAGGCCATGGGGACCAAGTTGTCCTTCAGCACTGCTTTCCACCCACAGACCGGAGGTCAGACAGAACGAGTGAATCATATACTCGAAGACATGCTCCGAGCCTGTGTCCTGGCATATGGAGCTAGGTGGGAAGATTGCCTCCCTTTTGCCGAGTTCTCCTACAAAAACAGTTATCAGTCAAGCCTTCAGATGGCACCATTTGAGGTGTTATACGGACGGAAATGCCGCACGCCCCTCAATTGGTCAGAGACCGGAGAAGGACTGGTCTTTGGGCCCGATATCCTCCGTGAAGCAGAAGAGCAAGTCCAGCTTGTCAGAGAGCGTTTGAAGACCACCAAGTCAAGGCAAAATAGCTATGCTGACACTCGTCGCCGACAAGTAGACTTCCAAGTCGGAGACCATGTATACCTGCGAGTAACTCCTCTTAAGGGAACCACGCGTTTCCACGTTAAGGGAAAGCTCGCACCAAGATTTATCGACCCCTTCGAGATCACCGCACGATGCGGAGAAGTGGCTTACCAGTTGGAACTACCACCTGAACTATCCTATGTGCACAACGTATTCCACGTGTCACAACTCCGGAAGTGCCTCCAAGTTCCAGACAAGCCTGATCTCTACAAGGATGTCGATCACCAAGCCATTAACCTTCAGCCTGATTTGACTTACCGTGAGAGGCCCATCTGCATTTTGGATGAGGCTGAGCGACACACTCGAAGCCGCACCATCAAGTACTTCAAGGTCTAGTGGAGCAACCACACTGAAGCAGAAGCAACTTGGCAACATGAAGACTACCTTAGATCCGAGTTTCCGTATCTCTTTGAGGCCTAGTTTAGGAATCTCGGGGACGAGATTCTTGTAAGGGGGGTAGGTCTGTCACACCCTGCATTTTGTAACATTTCATTTGCATTAATAAAGCATAATAATTTGGACCAACAAAAACTTTTGCATTATTTGGCTTTTTATGTTGGAGTTGGTTTTCTCTCTGTGATTTTTCTAGTGCTCTTTAAAGTCAACACAACTTCACCTTCTATACTTCATCTCCTTGCCCCAAGCTTCTGCCCAATGATCATGCCATGTGTATAGAGGAATATAGTATTTTCTTACAAAAATAATT
This sequence comes from Triticum aestivum, assembly GCF_018294505.1. Taxonomy (NCBI): domain Eukaryota; kingdom Viridiplantae; phylum Streptophyta; class Magnoliopsida; order Poales; family Poaceae; genus Triticum; species Triticum aestivum. The sequence continues at coordinate 609,876,468 of NC_057810.1, read as the reverse complement.
TGGCCAAAAAGTATTTTCTAAAATTAGTTTTCCAAAAACCCCTGAATTGAGGATTACACTGTATGTGCTTGATTTGGGGTGTGAAAAATCTTTCAAAAGGTATATTTGAATCCTATTAGATGTAGGACTCCCATAAACCACAAAAATATAATTTTAAACGTATTTTCCTATTTTATTTAAAAGCTTTTTCTTAAGGCCAGAAATGGTCTTTAATAGGGAAAAATTATTTTATGGTTTTAAAAATATTTGACAAAAATCAGGGAAACTCAGTAGGCATATATTCGCCATATATAAGAGTTTCAACACATGGTCTTGTTCAAAATATTGGACAAAACCTCCCAAAACCATTTCTGCCCATTTCAAGGATTTGAAATATTTCTACAGGGAATATTTTCATAAAAATCCAAGGAAAATCCAGCAAGTCACAAATGCATATTGTGATCACCTTGCAAAGCCTCATGTCAATCAAGGTTATTTTGGTTCACCAAAATGCCCCAAAACCCTCTCTGACCAGAATCAAATTTGAACAACTTTGTACTACCAACCTTCTCTCCTTGACCCCCAAATTTTGTGAACATGTTCACATGAACAAATGAGGCCACTACACCAAGTGGTGCATCAAGGAGAAGTGATTTGCTCAACTAGATCTACACAAGTTCATTTCAGCTAATTTCTAGGGTTTGCCAAAGTTTCATTAGCAAACTCTTCCAAATGAGCTCATCTTCCTTTTACCCTGTAATTTTGTCATGGCAAACACCCCTGCCAAGTGCCACAAGAAGTAAATTAGTGCAAGTACCCCAAAACCATATCAAACACCTTCTGCCACTTTTCAAAAATCACCATTTTGACCACTAACACTATTCTCCTTGAACTCAACTTTTTACCACAGCTCATCCTGGTCCTCTCCTACCTCCAGTAACTCTCCCCTGGCCATTGCTCAATGATTAAAGTGTGAAACACCCCCATTTACCTCCCTGGACAGCCCCTCTCTCCCTCTTCTTCTACCTCTCTCTTCTCCTACTGGCCACCCAGGGCATCCAAGGCCATCTCCTACTTCTTTACTCCCCCCTAGAGCTACCAGACACCTTTGGCCGTGACCACATGCATAGAAAATGGTCATGCCGGCCATTTGGGTGCTCTGGAGCATGCTACAGTGTGCTCCCGCACTGTAGCCGCCAACCTTCCAACCGCCTCCGGCCACCTCGGGCCTCCCCAGTGCGCCCGATGATGCTCCTCGACGTCCGCAACACGCCACAGCATGGTCCCCCTCCTCCCTCTCCCTCCTCTCGCCCCAGCTCACACGCGCGCCGGCCGCCCGAGAGCTCCAATGAGCGGCCTCACACGCGTGGCGCCTCTGGCCCCTCATGCTTCCTCTCTCTTCTTTCCCTCGCTCTAGACCAAACCCACGAGCACCCCAGACACGGCACCAGCTCCTCCCGAGCCCTGTGGCAACGAGCAGGAGCTCGCCGATGCACCGGTCCTCGGTGGACCGTCGCCCTCCTATTTAAGGGCCTCCCTGAGCTCTCCTCTCTTCACCACTCGCTCTCTACACCACCAAGTCACCCCCCTGCACCCCCAGTTCCTCTCCAGAGCCGCCCGAGCTCAAGCTCCGCTGCTTCGGCTCACCGAAGTTCGCGAGGTGTAGGCCTCACCCGCTCCTCCTCTGCCCCGATCTGAAACCGCCTCCTCCCACTGATCATTTCCCCTCTCTCCCCCGCCTCGTTTGCAGCCGGAGTCGACCGGAGCGACCACCACCCGACGCTCCTCCGCCATGCCTCCTCGTCGCCGGCGAACCAGGCCACCCCGGCGACCGCAACCACCTCCACCCGAACGGCGACACGACTCTGAGCCCAGCCATGCCCTCGCCCGACCTCGATGTGCCCTGCATCGTCGTCGGTGAGCTCGCCAGCCGTCTGGACTCGAGGTTAGGGATGACAGGCGGGCCCCGCCTGTCAGCCTCTCCCCTCCATCGCCCCTCTCTCTCTTGCTGATGCCTGGGCCCCACCCGTCAGGAATAAACCTCGCGCACGCGCGTGCACCAGCGCGCTGGGCCGCCTCGCTGGCCGGGCCGCTGCCCTGCAGCTGTTCTGGCCCAGTAGGCACAGTGCCCCTTCCCCTTTTTCTTTTCTGTCACACTTGTAAAAATTCCACAAGATTAAATATTAATCCAAATGCAATAATTCCAGTCCCTAAATTTTTGTAAAAATCCCACCTAATTAATGGTATAACTTTCAATCATGACCAACCAACTTTTATGTACTATTCATATTCAAATTCAAATTTGAATATATTTAAACCCCTCTGAAAATCCATTTCTCCTATTCTTCTACTCCAAATCCAAAACTAGAAATTTTCCCCTTCTTAGTTTTCACCCTAGTATTTAACAAAAATGAGTTGACATTTTTCTGAGCACTTTGGTTTTTCTATTTTATTATTGCCTTATTTTTTCTCATTCTTATTTTGCGACGATAGATTCTGTTGCTGACGAAGGAGTTGGACCAGAAGACTTCGAAGACCCAGAAGACTTTGTTGAGCCAGGCAAGCAGCCCTTTGACCATGTCTATGAAACCCTTTTTATGCATGTCATATAGCACTTTTTGCTTGCATCGGAGACATGATACTGTGATGACCACATGGGGTGGTTTTCCACCGTTACTTCCTCGTTGACACTTGCATTGTGCATGACCCTACCTTCTTATGAGGGTTATACTGGTGGGAGTAGATAGGATGCTAAAGTAGATGCTACGCAAAAAGGGACGGGTATATGCATGGTGAAGGAGACAAAGTATTTTCAAAAGACTTTTCGAAAAACCCGTCGGGTGCCACTTATGCCCGAAGGAGATAATGAGATGGGTAACCACTTGATGACGAAGTGGTGTACTGAGCCAAGTGTGTGTGTTGTTTTCGAAAACGGATTAGATTTAAGATTTGTCGACTGTCCCAACCTTACATGCGCAACCACTCTACCCTTGTATGGGAAAGGGCATTATTGATTACCTAGGCCGATACTAGCTTGGAGCTTGCATTACTAGTGACGGGGGAGAGTTGGTGCTCTCTCTCGGGACGGGGTCGTGCCAGGTAGGGCGGCCATGACTGTTTTCACAGGGCATCAGATACACCGTTGTGTCCCCTCTCGGATGTTAGGATCTCGAGTGAGTATCGTATGATGTACATCATGAGGATATGGAACAACGAGTGGACTCCTTGTTAGTGTCGTCTAGGGCAAGATAGTGATCGGGTGCTTACCCCGGGTACTTGAGGTATCGCGGGTCGTGGATGACATGAAAGTTCCCCGGATCTTGTGGGTAAAGTGTGCAACCTCTGCAGAGTGTAAAACTATTCTAATAGCCGTGTCCAGAGATTCACAAGGACAGTTGGGCGGTGCTGCTTAAACTACATCCAGATATTCACAAACCAGTGTGTGTTTGGATAATTGGGGAGAACTACTTGGGTCAAGTCAAGGGACTTGACATGATTGAGTTGGGTTGATGCCCACTCTATTTATGTTGATATCTGTAACCTGTCCTCGTGGTTACTTGAATTCTCCTGATGCATGTCTTACAAGTTGTTGAACATGTCATTGCACTCAAAACTAGCTTTCTGCAAAAATTTACCTATATCATGTATTATTACATCTTGGACCAAAACATGGGTTGCTTGCGAGTACACTCAAAGTACTCATTGGCTTGCCACTGGTTATTTAATTGGCCAGGCATGGAAGAACAGGAGTTCGAAGAAGAGTTCTTTGGAGATGAACATGCGAACTAGGACGTTTCCCAGTCAGAATGCCTGTAGGGTTAAGGCAGATGGCATGGGTTGTACTTATGGACGAAGATTTCCACTGCTTAAGTTTATTTGGTATTCAGCCCCTGTGGCTTTATCTATGTAAGACTTGACCATAATGGTCATAATTTGTCTAAGACGGTATGTATGGATGTAAGACTCTTGTTATTCAGCTTCTGTGTGTTCAGTGAGCATTGAACTCTGGGATCACTATACACGTGCACTCGGTGATCTCGACTTATGAGTCGGGGTCCCCACAGAAATACACGAAGTGCGCATGTTTGATTCCGATGCCCACAGGGAAATGAGATATGTATGCGTGTGAGGGAGATTGCACAATTCATTCATGTATCACTATCTAGTGATCGTGGACATGCATCGCTTGAACATAAGTCAATATCTACTTCATATCGTGGCCAAAGGTACAATATCGATTCAACGCTATAAAGATTGGACACTCACATATCACATTTTTTCTATTTAAATAAACCTTTTTTGTTGTGCATGCCAAAGTTATAGTGATGTTTCTTCAAACAACCAATGTAGCTATCATGTACATTCACCATTGTTACTCTTGCATTCAAATTCAATAGTCTTGGATGATTTAAGTTTCTATTTTGAAGTAATATATGTAATATTCATATATGAATTCAACGGGTACACAATTTATGAAATGGAGGCTATGTAATCATATGAGGTAACACTTTTAAGTAGCTGACTACAATATCCATTTCTTTTTGTGCGCCTCTACACTAACACGTCAATGCATTATGTTTAAAGTAAATAACCAATGGCACTAAATTATCTATTTACACAAGAAATACATAGGCTGAGTGTTTGATCCCTTTTTTTGTGAACGCGCCACTACACCCATACAATTGGCCGCGCCCGTGTGAACGTCCAAGTTATCGGCGCATCATCCCGAGTTATTGTCTTTTTTTCTGGGGTGGACTTCACACCAGTTATTAACTGCTGACGCGTGCCCCGTGTACACAGTCTAGCATGACCTTCCCGCTAGCATGGTCCAAAATTAGTTGAAACTGGATACGAACAATCCCGCAGGCGGCAAAATCTCCCACCTCCTTCTAAAATTTCTGCCACCTTAGTCTTTAGCATGCGAAATCCCCCTTTTGTCCTTGTTGCACGGAGACGAACAGTTACAATACCGGCCTCATCTACATGATAGGTCAGGGCTCCTTTGGTAACTTCCAGTTCCCCCCACTACACGGCACGCCCATTTCCTCTCCCCCTCCCGCAAAAACGACTAAGTCCACAGCACCAGAGCATCTTACATCACGTCGTCCGTACTTCATCGCCCTTTCTCCCCTCCCCTCTCGAAACCCTAGACTGCTCATCCACCTGTGTACCATAGCCCATTCACTGCCAGCGGTGTCCACCTCGCCGGATCTGCTTCTGCGGCCGCATCTACCCCTCCCACCTCCCCTAGAAACAAGTAGACTTCTCATCCACCACTGTACCACCGCCCATTCAGTGTCGTCCTTGTCCACGGTGCCGGATCTGCTTCGTCGGTACTCTCGTCAACCGTCGCGCATCTATAGCGGCTCATTTGTACTCCCCACCGGAGACGCTTCGTCGACACCCCCGGAGCCGCCCACCTGACGCCTCCGTCGACGACCTCTGATCCTCTTCGTCGACACCTTCCTCAACCCTACCAGAGCCGCTTCGCCGACACCTTCCTCAACCCTACCGAAGCCGCTTCGCCGACACCATTGTCAACCCTACCGGAGTAGCTTCGCCTATACCATTCTCAACCCTACCGGGGCCGCTTTGCCAACTCACAAGTCCACGGCCTCAGATCCGCTTCCTCGCACCCTCATCCAACCTACCAAAGCAGCTTCTGACGCCCCGTCCACGGCCACAGATTCGCATCATTGACACCACCCTTAACCCAACCACCAGAGCAGATTCTGATGCCCCGTCCACGGCCGCAGATCCGCATCGTCGACACCATCCTTAACCCAACCACCGGAGCAGCTTCTGACGCCCCATCCACGGCCGCAGATTCGCATCGTCAGCACCATCCTTAACCCAACCACCGGAGCAGCTTCACCTACGCCCTCGTCCACGTCCACAAATCTGCTTTGCCCACATCGTAGTCCACCCTATCGGAGCCGCTCCACAAACACCGTACTCGACAGTTCTAGATCTCCTTACCGGACCCCGACAGGCAGTGCATCATCATCACCCTTGACGTTTCTAACCTGATTCCCACCGTCTGGAGAGATGCCAAGCACCCGCCACGGCCTAGGTACTTGTCACCTTTAAACCCGTAACATCACCTGCCCGATGTACTTCAAATATACTAATCGATCGTTGTTACCTGTTATGCAGCTGGCAAAAACTACAAGGACGATGTTTCTTCTGGATCTAACAGCTTGGCCAACCAAGATCCTGGACTGAGGCATTGCTATGATTTTGTAAGCGCGTCTCTCTCTCTCTTGTATTGTTATGTGCCTGCCAACGTGCTTTGCTAGGATTTTCGACCAGTAATCCCTTTGTGCAGACAATGATTTCTACTACTGGTTGCTAAATTTGATATGTACATGTCATAAATGATACTACCTCATACCTCCGTTCCTAAATATAAGTCTTTCTAGAGATTCCAATATAGGCTACATAAGGAGCAAAATGAGTGAATCTACACTCGAAAATGCATCTATATACATCTGTATGTGGTCCATACTGGAATCTCTACAAAGACATATATTTAGGAACAGGGGTAGTATAATACACAAAATCGTAGGTGGCATGTAGGAATTCCAGTGCACTACATTAGGCTCCCTTAGAGTGCCTGCTAGTCCAGCATACAGAGTCATGGCTAGTTTATGGTACACACACAATCATTAATTGGTGGTTTAAATATCCGCAAGGGATATGCAATGTAGTATCATGTAGAGATGTCTGAAATTAGTCGTGTCAACTTGCAGATGGGGTTACACAATGAAAAAGTACAAGATGTATGTGGCAATTTCATGGAACATCACAAAAAAAGGAGAGGCAGCGGTGAGCCTATACAGCGTGATATGGTACGTCACTCCTCCATTGCAATCATCGTGACATGTTATTTGTATCACAAATTGAACCCAGTGCAGTAATTAATACGATAGGAAAACAGACCATCCCTATTTTCTCAAAATGCAAATACAAAGATACCATCTACTTGGCACAATCTACTTTGGTCAATGTTTTCCATAGAGATCTCATTGCCTAATTTAAATGAAGAATAATTATTTATTGAAATTCGATGGTCCAAGTGGCTGGATATTATCATATAGCAGCACCACCTGAAAGCATCATATAGCAGCAGTAGCAGCTCATAGCAACTCATCATACAGCAGCAGCATTCTGCAATTCATCATATACCAGCAGCAGCTCATAGCAATTCATCATATAGCAGCAGCAAGAGCAGCTCATAGCAATTCATCGTATAGCAGCAGCAGGAGCAGCTCATAGCAATTCATCATATAGCAGCAGCGGGAGCAGCTTATAGCAACTCATCATATAGCAGCTACAGCAGCAGCTCATAGCAATTCATCATATAGCAGCAGTAGTAGCTCATAGCAATTCATCATATAGCAGCAGTAGCTCATAGCAATTCATCATATAGTAGCAGTAGGAGCAGCTCATAGCAATGCATCATATAGCACCAGCAGAAGCAGCTCATAGCAATTCATCGTATAGTGGATCAGAATGGAAATTTGGCAAAAAATCAGAGGAGATCCTCACCTTGTTGGATGAGCTCATCCTTCAACAGCACCTGAAGGCCATGGCCTGGGAGGAGGGGAGGGGGAATAAGGTGCCTTCTGCCGCAGTGTGGCATCAGTCGTAGTTGTGCAGCGCCCGCCGGAGTAGTGCGTTGCACGAACCACAGTGGAGCAGCTGCTGGAGACCATGAGAATGATGGGCGGTGCCAGAGGGAGCAGCAGCCAGGGAGATTTGCCCCTACCCACCGGCCATGTAGCCTAGCTGGACATAGCATCGTCGATAACCAGGCCAGATGGGACCAGTGGCGACGGCTCACTGGAGGAACCCTAGTGCTGCAGGCAAGGGATCGAGGTAGAGGGAAAGGGAAGAGGAGATGCAAGCGGGTAGGGCAATGAACGCTTGCATGTTTGTTTTTACTTGACGGTCAGGTGTGACACGGGCGTCAAGAGTTGCATTTTGAGTGTAATATAGGCAGACAACAGAGTCATTTCACTATTCCCCTTCCCTTCAATTTTTAGTGAGGTTCTACCCGAAACACCCCCCTCCAAAGCGAAATTAGTTAAGCCCAAGCCCATAACTCAAAAATGACTTCTTTACATCTTTTATGGCTTATTTTGACAACATGCCCTGAAAAGGCAGAATCAAACTGGCCCTTAACCTGCAATTCAATTGTGCGTGCAATGATGAATCACTCCTGCCTGCTATCTATACATTTAGGCATCATCATACATGGCATAACCTAATACATGTGCATTCCATTGTAGAATATGGAATATGCAATTATTATGTTAGTTCATACGTTGCACATGATGTTTAAATGCCCCTTAAATCGGGTCAGTCAAGTGATGGTCTTTAAGCCTCCTTCTTTGCTTCTTTTCTTGATATGTAAGATTTTCTCACACATCTGTTCAATTGCTTGTTTGCATCAGCCAGCCATACTAGGATTGTTTGCTTTGATTACTTGATGTTCTTGACCTAACACTCTAATAGAGCTTGTCAACGATTTAAACACTAAGGGCTGCTGTAGTGGGGCCTTGTCTAACTCATATGTGACAGAAAGGTTTGGTTGTACACTAGAGTAGGCTCTCCAAGAGTACCTGGAGATCCAGTTCGAAGGTATGCCTAGTTTTTACATAGTGCAGACATAGTAAATGCTCATTTCATTGTGTGCAAGTGTAAGAGATGCGGCATGTTTCATTATGTGGTGTTGTTTTGTTATAATCTCATCCTTTTGTGTTCACAGACTAGAAAGTGTGCATATTTATCTTCCAAGGAGACGAGTAACTAGTTTGTGTCACCTTGCAGAGGGGGTGCAAGGAAGATAAGATTGAGGATTTCCAAGTACAAGATGTTAGGAAGAAGCCTTGCAAGAGAAGTAGGAGCTGCGCTGAGCCTCTTCAACCTGCTAAGGTAAGTCACTGTATGCAACTCAACAGTTCAATTCCTTGTTTGTTTCAGGCATAGCTAATTTGCTCTTTTCAATTGCTTTATTTCTCCTTAGTTAATGAGATGCCCAAATAATCATGTCTGATGTTTGGTACTTGTATAACTATTAGTTGACACAATTAAAGGCCTTACCATTTAATTACCCTACCGAAGTGTGCCTGAAGCTTTGAAGTCTATTAACCAACTATTATTGCATGAGGCTCACAATCTAGTTTATACTACGCTAATGATTGCATAGTTTTGCCTGATGTAGTATTTTGTATGAAACCCTCTACTGTTCATTATGCTCCCTAAGACTTTAATTGAGGTACAGAATGGCCAACTGCTTGCTTACTTATATGCAACGTGTTGTCTAAATTTGTAACTTGTCTGTGTTTTCGATTGGGCCCAACATCATGCTCCTCTGGTGAGCTAAGACATATTTCTGTATGCAGGCTGCACAGACTATATTTTTATAATTTTTAAAATATCACCTGCTTATGCTTCATGACGTGTAACATTATGTTTTTTTGAAAGTGACGTGTAACATTATTTTTAGTCCTGTTTTGCCATGTAGTACAAAATAGTGTCTTGCTCGCTTCACTGTTGTAACTATATTGGTCCCTGTGATCGATTGTTGGATCTATTATCTTACCTGAACCCTTGATTGAGTATGGGCTATCGTCAAATCAAATCAGAACCAACAATATTCGTAATGTTGTCTTACTCGTGGTTGATCCCTCGAGCATACACCATTATATCCTTTGGGTCTGACCAATGCTATCACCGTGTTCGCATGATGGTGGAAGTCCAGTGATAAGGAAACCCAGATGAATAGTTGTTGAGCCCATTGACAACATCCTTATCTCCTCCATGATTTTGTTGGACAATAAGTTAGTGTTGGAAACTTTTGAAGCATTTGTTCATGCTAGCTCATGAAGCATATGTTCGGATGTAAGAAGTGACTTCCTCCAGTTCATGTGCATTTGATGCAAGTTGCCGCCATGGATTCGAGAAAGTCAATGTTGTTTCCTTGGGAATCATCCCAAATCAGTCATGCACACGTGCGAAGAATTCTATGGTTTGAAGACTTGCAACCTTCAATCTATATGTACCCCTAGCACACCAAGCCACTGATTGATTTGTTCAAGGAGAAGGAGTTCCTTCATAAGAGCTAATCCGGACTTATGTAAGGACTTCGATACCCTCGTTGATGGTTCCCCCTCCTGAACTCGGTAGTGTTTTATTATAAGACTACTTTGTGGTCATGCTTGTCTTGGACAACCTGTTCACATGTTTGTAGCAGAACCAGCTCATGTTTTGGAGTTTGCTATCTTAGTTCATTTCCCGAGAATCTCGCAACGTTATCTCGTCGAATTGTGTTGCAAACTTTCATTTTTCTTTCTAGACTTAATGAGTCTGGAATATCCTGACACCAACCAGATCTGAATTTCAGGCAGATGTGATGGTTGAAACATTTTCCAAGAACTATAATATTGGTCTTGCGATAACCGGTAAAGTGGATGTCGTGGCCAACACACCCCGCCGGAAGACCTGTATTATAATATCTTGATTGAGGAAGTTGGCCACCTCCCCATGAGGACTTCGTAGGATTTACCTCCGTAGTTATTCCTTATGGATTCCTGTGCTCCCGAAGTCCGACCTTTTTACTTGATGTTCTAGATATCAAACCATATCTATGAATGGGTTACACTAGCACATCAAGGAGAACATTAGAAGCGGAGTGCTAAATGTCTCTCGGTCAATCATCCAAATTTTTATTTCCTTGGCCTCGCTAAGGTGAAATCTGAGAAGGTGTTATCTTCCTTTGCATCTGCATCATCCATCATTAGCCATCATGGTAGCAAGTTGTGTTGCCAGGATCCTTGACACGGATATTGGTAAAACCTTGATGATTGTGGAAATGCTCAAGTTCTTGAGAGCACGCACAAGCGCTAGGTGTTATCATTGACACTAACTGGAGTGCTCTCAGTTTCCTCGGTTATGCTATAACCATTCCAATAGTGGAATAACTCTCTATTGTTGAGCCTCTCCCCAGTTACCAGAATCATTCCCAGCATTTGCATTTTGTTCCCAGCTTGCACCGCCAATGTGCCATTCTACCATGGGTCTCTTCCATTTCCGGTGATAAGCAAATTCATCCATTGCGTTGTCTTCAACAAGGTAATCCACATCATCCAAGTCCGAGTATGCCATTCTACTGACCCCCTCCAAACGATCGGTCGAGAATTGCCTTAGGTTGGTTTAAAGAGTCTCAATGATCTCTGAATCAAAGGTAATTCTTTTTGCCACTTAAGGGGATATTTCTATGAGTCACCTTCCCTAAGGTGCATCGTTATGGTATTATGGAAACTCAACTCCTCGCTACGTTAACAATCGTTTACCACCTTCTTAGGTGTGGAATTGTTGTCTACCTAGTGAACCTTCGTCATCCATTTCTTTCCACCCCTCTTGATGTGTATCTCGTGTCTCAACCCGAGAGATGGTTCTATGTCTCATCCCGAGAGTTACTCCTGAGTTGTTCGACCTCCGAGAAGAACGATTCTTTTAGGGTCTTTCCTTTCCTCTCGTTGTCATGTTAGTTGGAGTTCTCAGAGCAAGACTTCGAGAAAATGATGGTGAACAAATCAACGCTCTTATGAAGTGCACCCTGGATCGTGAAGATTATACTAGTTGCGTTCCCCCTTCACCTTACCCTACGCTTGAATCTCGGGACGAGATTTTTGTTTAGTGGGGGTGAGTTGTCACATCCCTGGTCCTGTTATGCACTAGGCTAGACCTCATGTGAGCATCATGTTTTAATTCAAATGAAATTTGAATTGAGGAATTTTCAAAGCCTCAGAAACCTTCTAAAAATGATCAACATTAAAATCTCCTCAAAGAAGTCCAAGAAAATGTTCCTCTCAGTCTCTGAAAATATTGCAAAGAGGTAAAACTCAAAACAATATTTTTCGTATCTCAGAGTTAATTATTTTGGGCCTTTGAATTAAATAAATAGCTATTTGCATTGGATATATATTTGATATATAAATAATATATGTCCAATAATTACTGGAACATTTTATGTGGTTTGGTATATTTTAACTCTAGCCACATAACTATTTTCAGGATTTTATAAAATGGTTTAGTATTTTACTAAACTAAAACAACAGAGAACAAAATAGATAAATAAAACAGAAATAGAAAGAGAGAGAAGGACTACCTGGCGCTCACCTGGCAGCCCACTTACCTGGCCTTCTACTGTAGCAGCCCAGCCCACCACCGCAGCCATCCCTGTCGTCTTCCTCCTCGGACAGTAGGACGCAGGCGCGTGGCCGGAGCGCGCGGGCACACGCCCAGGCCACCTCCTGCCTCTCAGCCTGTCTCCCCGTCGCCCTGAGGATGCCACGCACCCCCCTGGACCGCTCTCACTCTCTCCCGTTCCTTCTTCTCCCTTCTCTGGCTCTCTCACTCACGCGACCGAGAACCGCCGTCGCCGCCGCTCGTCGCAGTCGTAGCCACCACCGTCGTTCCACCCCACCAGAGTGACCAAAGGCTCCGCCTCGACGCCCCCGACCTCTCCATGGAGCTACGCAACGCCGGGAGCCTTGCATCGCCGCCCATGCCGTCTTCCCCATCTCCGGCTGCCGAGGATCGCCGTCGTCAAATTCGTCGCCGTTCGGCCTTCCCCGAGCTCGCCGTCCACCTGTACGGGATCCACGTGAGCTCCACTCTGTTTCCCCTCCTTTGTTTTGCTCGTTCCCGTGCCGTAGCACCCCACCCACATTCCCGAGCACCGCCGTCCGCCATGGCCGCATAGCTCTCCTGACCTGAGCCCCTCTGCTCGAACCCGTGGCACCAGCGTGCTTCTAGTGGCCCGCGGATGCCATCTGGACCATCAGCTCCTCCCCTAGCGCGCCGCAGCCCCAACCCTGCACATGGCCGAACTCCGGCCGCCGTCTTGGAGCTCACCGTCGTTGGCTCCGGCCACGATAGACCCGGCCTCCACCACCACTAGATGCGCGCGAGTGAGGGCCTCCTCCCTGTGACCTTCTCTTACCCAGCCGCCGTCTATAGCGCAGCCCCGGCGAACATCCGCCGCGTTTCGGGTCGCCGCCGGCCGAACTCCGGTGGCCACTGATGTGGCGCTATCATTAGCCACTAATGACGCACTAACCAACCCCCTAGGCCACTGACTGTGGGCCCCACCCCTGGTTAAACCCCAGTCAGCGCTGGGTTTGACCGGGATTAGGTCATGTGTCACTGACGTGTGGACCCCGCACGTCAGGTTTGACCTGGACCTGGCCGTTGACTCGCTGACGTCATGCTGACGTCAGGCTGACGCAGCTAAATCATTTTCTGGAATTATTTTAATTCTAAATATTCAGGAAATTTCAGAAAATGATTAAAACTTCAATAAATCATAGAAATTCAACCGTAACTCCAAATTAAGCAAATTATATATGAAAAATTATCAGAAAAATTCAAGGAATCCATCTGTACCATTTTCATGCATGTTAGAACAACTTATAGCCGCTGTTTAGCACAAATCAATTAAATGGCATTTGAATAATCACATATTGAGTTTGAATTTGAATCTTGTATTCAAACCAACTTCATTTAACTTGTTGCTAGATGCATTAGCCCAAAACACATTCATTTTGCCATGTCATGATCATGCATCATATTGTGCATTGCATTGATTGTGTTCCCTTCTGTGTTGCTGGTATTTGTCCCCTCTCGATAGACGTGATACCGATGATGTGATCGTTGACACTGATGAAGACTCAATGTTATCTTCAGAAGTGCCAGGCAAGCAAAACCCCCTTGTTCATTCCGATAAAATCCCACTCTCTCACTCCTGCTCTCTTTTACTGCATTAGGACAACATCGATTCATCTGTTACTTGCTGCAGTAGCTGAACCCCTTTATCCTTTGCATGACCTATCATTGCCACAGTAAATAGATGAAACCCACTAGCATGAGTAGGAGTTGTTTGAGCCCTGTTGTGCCTACTCATTCATGTTTGTTTGTCATGCCTGCTACTGCTTAGAGTTGAGTCAAGTCTGATTCATCGGGGATGAATCGGAGGTGTGTGAACATGTCCTACTGTGTGTGAGCTAAGTGTGTGAACACGATTGGTAAAAGGTGTCGGTGAGAGGCCATGTAGGAGTACATGGTGGGTTGTCTCATTGAAGCCGTCCTTAGGAACTGAGTTCTGTGTTTGTGATCCATGATTCAGCTACTACCATGCATTGGGCCCTGAAATATGACCCCGCTCGACTTCTTATTCACCCTAGTCCTCTGTCCAGGAGTTGCAAGTAGTTTCTGGTGTTTGTAGCTTACTGGAGGCCGTGGACAGCGCTGACCATAGGGGTGGGCTGTGATGCGGTAGGTACGTGGCACGGTGTACCGGATGCCCGTTTGGTATCTCGGGAACCCTGTTCACATCGTTTGGGGCTGTGAGCGAACCTCCGGCCGGATCTCCTCATGGATGGAACCCGAATAGGCGATAAACCTGGACTAGAGACTTGAGTGTTTAGGTAGGTCGTGGTCTACACCCACGTCGGCTTTCGCTTGAAGTCTGCCGAGCACATGTCGTGTGCAGACGCTAAGTGGTGGAAACATGTATGAAGAAGTACACCCTTGCAGGGTTAACATCATCTATTCGAATAGCCGTGTCCGCGGAAAAGGACTTCTGGGTTGCTTATATTAGTTCATAGACAAGTGAAAGTGGATACTTTAAAATACGCAAGATAAGCGTGAGTGCTACGGATGGCGTTCTCGTAGGGAGACGGGAGCGGATCCATAGTGGTGTATTGATATGGTGAATATGTGGACTCGTGTGTGCCACCTCAAAGAGTCGCTTGCAGTCGTAGTTCAGGATAGCCACCGAGTCAAAGCTGGCTTGCTGCAGTTAAACTCCACCACCCCCTTTGTTGATAATGATGCATATGTAGTTAGTTCTGATGTAAGTCTTGCTGGGTACATTTGTACTCACGTTTGCCTATTTTATGTTTTTGCAGAGAGACTTCGGTCTCACTAGTAGTTTCGCGTGGACTTCGACGTTTAGCTTGTTACCTCAGCTACGATCTTGTGCCTCGGCAGGATCTGGTAGATAGTCAGGCTTCTCAGCCTTTTTCATTTATAGATGTATGTACTCAGACATGATAGCTTCCGCTTGTGCTTTGATTTGTATGCTCTGATTGTTGGGTCATGAGACCCATGTTTGTAATATCTCGCTCCTCGGAGCCTATTGAATAAATTACTTGAGTCGTAGAGTCATGTTGTGATGCCATGTTGTATTTGCACATATCGAGCATATTGTGTGTATGTTATTGAAATGCTTGGTATGTGTGGGATCTGACCATCTAGTTGTTTATCTTTAGTAGCCTCTCTTACGGGGAAATGTCTCCTAGTGTTTCCACCGAGGCATGGTAGCTTGCTACTGCTCCGGAACACTTAGGCTGGCCGACATGTGTCCTTCTTCGTTCCTGTGTCTGTCCCTTCGGGGAAATGTCACGCGATGAATACCGGAGTCATGTTAGCCCGCTACAGCCCGGTTCACCGGAGTCCTGCTAGCCCAGTGCTACAGCCTGGTTTCACTCGCTGATGACCGACACGTTCGATGCTGGGTCATGGATGCCTGTCCCTGTAAGTCTGTGCCACTTTGGGTTTACGACTAGCCATGTCAGCCCGGGCTCCTTATCATATGGATGCTAGCGACACTGTCATATACGTGTGCCAAAAGGCGCAAACGGTCCCGGGCTAAGGTAAGGCGACACCCGTGGGAATACCGTGCATGAGGCCGCAAAGTGATATGAGGTGTTACATGCTAGATCGATGTGGCATTGAGTCGGGGTCCTGACAGCGTTGGTATCAGAGCTTGACTGCCTGTAGGATTACCAAGCCAAACTGGTCGAAGTTGAGTCTAGAAATTCTTAGTTATATAAGAGAATTGATTGTGGGATGGAACGTAAGGCTCTTTTACTCCTTGTACCTCATGGCCTTCTGATCTGAGTCATCATCTTCCCTTCTACGGGGATTGAGAACTAGGTTATCTCTTCTTTCTATCAGGATCACGTGTTACTAATCCGTAGACTTATAAATTGTTGGACGTAAGCCTTTGTTCAGTTCCTATTACCTCTGTATGTTAACTGTTGATCTCGAAACCTTGATATTGTGCTTCTGAGTGGTTATGCCACCATTTTTGTGAATGTCTCAAATCCTTTCTGAGCATTTACAGCCGTTATGCTGTCCGAGTCATTCCAGGTTTCTAAATAGTCTGATGCATTTGCAAATCCTTTCCCTCTGGTTTCGATGTTCCTTTATGCTAGCTCAATCACACTAATTGTTGAGTTGAGGTATTCTACTGCCTCGACCTTTATGTTGGAGTTATTATTATGACCCTAGGTGTCTCAGGGGATCATCTAGTAGTCTAGCCATGTTTTGTGTTCCCAGTGTGATGATTCTGGCCGTCATTATCGAAAGCATCCCGCGATGCCATTTAGTTAGTAGGTATTCTATTCTTGGGTTCTTGAACCCGAGATTCACTTTACTTACTTCATGTTGATAGTGCTTGCTAGTTCCTTCAGGATAATAGTAACCTTTGCGATAGTCCTCGAGGTTCATGGTACATCCTTCTTCCAATTACCATGAATCATTCTTGGCAGGAGTTCTTCTGAACCAAAAGATGACAACAAGAGCGCTCTCGATGAGTTCTCCATGCTATATTGTGACTCTGCCAGCTCAACCTTTCTACATGGGTTATCCGGAAGAATTATGTTGAACTTGGTTCGACATACTAATTTATGCATCCACAACTCAGAAAGTCATATGTTCCTTTGAGTTGTCCCTCTGTAGTTGCATTTGACCCTTGTCCAGCAGTTGATAGTCAAGTTGATGTCGTGCATTCGTGTTCACCGATGCTCGTTATTCTTGTGGTATGTCAAGCCGTTCTAGTTCGGAATGACTAGGAGAAACAAACTCCAGTACCTCTTCCATATCTAGGATTGGGTCAAAGTAGTTGTATTCCGCAGATCAAATGCCAATCTAGCTTTTGATTCTGTTCTACCCTGAAGTATTACCGTCCTTATGTCAGGATTTTCATGAGGATTGCACCGGCTCTTGTGAATTCTTGATGTAGTGATATTTCTCGCCATCATTATTCATCCCTCGGTTCCGTGTTGTCGCAACCGGAATGCCGACAAGTGAATCGTGATGTGTGAATTCAATACTCCTAGCAACCTTGTTGCTTGGTAGTTAATGGACAATAATTTCATTCTTAGTGTGTTGGTTTTGAATCATCATTCTAAGGTTGATCATGCTACCTAGTCCTTGTTCTCGGTGCACTCCTCGATCGATGAGTTAGGATTATTTCAAATCTTCGCTCTATTGATCATATCGTCTTGCCTCAAAAAGCAAGATTGTTCTCGAGCTTAGTAACATATCGGTGGTTTGTGATTTTCCGAATATCTTCTCGGAAGTATTACCAGGTTGTCCCCTGACTGTTATGTTGAGCTTGTGATCAAGTTGGTTTCTTGTGAACCACCCTTTCTCCAAGAATCTGTGATGGATATCCCGGAGCTAGTTGGTTAAGCTAGACAACAACTTGGAGAGTTGGAAGATAAAAGCTTGCCTGACTTAGTCTGTTCCAAAGGGATATTCTTGTGTAGTGTGTGTTGAAGAAAGGTGATATCTTCATCGATTGGTCCTTGTGATCGATTGTTGGATCTATTATCTTACCTGAACCCTTGATTGAGTATGGGCTATCGTCAAATCAAATCAGAACCAACGATATTCGTAATGTTGTCTTACTCGTGGTTGATCCCTCGAGCATACACCATTATATCCTTTGGGTCTGACCAATGCTATCACCGTGTTCGCATGATGGTGGAAGTCCAGTGATAAGGAAACCCAGATGAATAGTTGTTGAGCCCATTGACAACATCCTTATCTCCTCCATGATTTTGTTGGACAATAAGTTAGTGTTGGAAACTTTTGAAGCATTTGTTCATGCTAGCTCATGAAGCATATGTTCGGATGTAAGAAGTGACTTCCTCCAGTTCATGTGCATTTGATGCAAGTTGCCGCCATGGATTCGAGAAAGTCAATGTTGTTTCCTTGGGAATCATCCCAAATCAGTCATGCACACGTGCGAAGAATTCTGTGGTTTGAAGACTTGCAACCTTCAATCTATATGTACCCCTAGCACACCAAGCCACTGATTGATTTGTTCAAGGAGAAGGAGTTCCTTCATAAGAGCTAATCCGGACTTATGTAAGGACTTCGATACCCTCGTTGATGGTTCCCCCTCCTGAACTCGGTAGTGTTTTATTATAAGACTACTTTGTGGTCATGCTTGTCTTGGACAACCTGTTCACATGTTTGTAGCAGAACCAGCTCATGTTTTGGAGTTTGCTATCTTAGTTCATTTCCCGAGAATCTCGCAACGTTATCTCGTCGAATTGTGTTGCAAACTTTCATTTTTCTTTCTAGACTTGATGAGTCTGGAATATCCTGACACCAACCAGATCTGAATTTCAGGCAGATGTGATGGTTGAAACATTTTCCAAGAACTATAATATTGGTCTCGCGATAACCGGTAAAGTGGATGTCGTGGCCAACACACCCCGCCGGAAGACCTGTATTATAATATCTTGATTGAGGAAGTTGGCCACCTCCCCATGAGGACTTCGTAGGATTTACCTCCGTAGTTATTCCTTATGGATTCCTGTGCTCCCGAAGTCCGACCTTTTTACTTGATGTTCTAGATATCAAACCATATCTATGAATGGGTTACACTAGCACATCAAGGAGAACATTAGAAGCGGAGTGCTAAATGTCTCTCGGTCAATCATCCAGATTTTTATTTCCTTGGCCTCGCTAAGGTGAAATCTGAGAAGGTGTTATCTTCCTTTGCATCTGCATCATCCATCATTAGCCATCATGGTAGCAAGTTGTGTTGCCAGGATCCTTGACACGGATATTGGTAAAACCTTGATGATTGTGGAAATGCTCAAGTTCTTGAGAGCACGCACAAGCGCTAGGTGTTATCATCGACACTAACTGGAGTGCTCTCAGTTTCCTCGGTTATGCTATAACCATTCCAATAGTGGAATAACTCTCTATTGTTGAGCCTCTCCCCAGTTACCAGAATCATTCCCAGCATTTGCATTTTGTTCCCAGCTTGCACCGCCAATGTGCCATTCTACCATGGGTCTCTTCCATTTCCGGTGATAAGCAAATTCATCCATTGCGTTGTCTTCAACAAGGTAATCCACATCATCCAAGTCCGAGTATGCCATTCTACTGACCCCCTCCAAACGATCGGTCGAGAATTGCCTTAGGTTGGTTTAAAGAGTCTCAATGATCTCTGAATCAAAGGTAATTCTTTTTGCCACTTAAGGGGATATTTCTATGAGTCACCTTCCCTAAGGTGCATCGTTATGGTATTATGGAAACTCAACTCCTCGCTACGTTGACAATCGTTTACCACCTTCTTAGGTGTGGAATTGTTGTCTACCTAGTGAACCTTCATCATCCGTTTCTTTCCACCCCTCTTGATGTGTATCTCGTGTCTCAACCCGAGAGATGGTTCTATGTCTCATCCCGAGAGTTACTCCTGAGTTGTTCGACCTCCGAGAAGAACGATTCTTTTAGGGTCTTTCCTTTCCTCTCGTTGTCATGTTAGTTGGAGTTCTCAGAGCAAGACTTCGAGAAAATGATGGTGAACAAATCAACGCTCTTATGAAGTGCACCCTGGATCGTGAAGATTATACTAGTTGCATTCCCCCTTCACCTTACCCTACGCTTGAATCTCGGGACGAGATTTTTGTTTAGTGGGGGTGAGTTGTCACATCCCTGGTCCTGTTATGCACTAGGCTAGACCTCATGTGAGCATCATGTTTTAATTCAAATGAAATTTGAATTGAGGAATTTTCAAAGCCTCAGAAACCTTCTAAAAATGATCAACATTAAAATCTCCTCAAAGAAGTCCAAGAAAATGTTCCTCTCAGTCTCTGAAAATATTGCAAAGAGGTAAAACTCAAAACAATATTTTTGGTATCTCAGAGTTAATTATTTTGGGCCTTTGAATTAAATAAATAGCTATTTGCATTGGATATATATTTGATATATAAATAATATATGTCCAATAATTACTGGAACATTTTATGTGGTTTGGTATATTTTAACTCTAGCCACATAACTATTTTCAGGATTTTATAAAATGGTTTAGTATTTTACTAAACTAAAACAACAGAGAACAAAATAGATAAATAAAAACAGAAATAGAAAGAGAGAGAAGGACTACCTGGCGCTCACCTGGCAGCCCACTTACCTGGCCTTCTACTGTAGCAGCCCAGCCCACCACCGCAGCCATCCCTGTCGTCTTCCTCCTCGGACAGTAGGACACAGGCGCGTGGCCGGAGCGCGCGGGCACACGCCCAGGCCACCTCCTGCCTCTCAGCCTGTCTCCCCGTCGCCCTGAGGATGCCACGCACCCCCCTGGACCGCTCTCACTCTCTCCCGTTCCTTCTTCTCCCTTCTCTGGCTCTCTCACTCACGCGACCGAGAACCGCCGTCGCCGCCGCTCGTCGCAGTCGTAGCCACCACCGTCGTTCCATCCCACCAGAGTGACCAAAGGCTCCGCCTCGACGCCCCCGACCTCTCCATGGAGCTACGCAACGCCGGGAGCCTTGCATTGCCGCCCATGCCGTCTTCCCCATCTCCGGCTGCCGAGGATCACCGTCGTCAAATTCGTCACCGTTCGGCCTTCCCCGAGCTCACCGTCCACCTGTACGGGATCCACGTGAGCTCCACTCTGTTTCCCCTCCTTTGTTTTGCTCGTTCCCGTGCCGTAGCACCCCGCCCACATTCCCGAGCACCGCCGTCCGCCATGGCCACATAGCTCTACTGACCTGAGCCCCTCTGCTCGAACCCGTGGCACCAGCGTGCTTCTGGTGGCCCGCGGATGCCATCTGGACCATCAGCTCCTCCCCTAGCGCGCCGCAGCCCCAACCCCGCACATGGCCGAACTCCGGCCGCCGTCTTGGAGCTCGCCGTCGTTGGCTCCGGCCACGATAGACCCGGCCTCCACCACCACTAGATGCGCGCGAGTGAGGGCCTCCTCCCTGTGCCCTTCTCTTACCTAGCCGCCGTCTATAGCGCAGCCCCGGCGAACATCCGCCGCGTTTCGGGTCGCCGCCGGCCGAACTCCGGTGGCCAGTGACATGGCGCTATCATTAGCCACTAATGACGCACTAACCAACCCCCTAGGCCACTGACTGTGGGCCCCACCCCTGGTCAAACCCCAGTCAGCGCTGGGTTTGACCGGGATTAGGTCCTGTGTCACTGACGTGTGGACCCCGCACGTCAGGTTTGACCTGGACCTGGCCGTTGACTCGCTGACGTCATGCTGACGTCAGGTTGACGCAGCTAAATCATTTTCTGGAATTATTTTAATTCTAAATATTCAGGAAATTTCAGAAAATGATTAAAACTTCAATAAATCATAGAAATTCAACCGTAACTCCAAATTAAACAAATTATATATGAAAAATTATCAGAAAAATTCAAGGAATCCATCTGTACCATTTTCATGCATGTTAGAACAAATTAGTGCCGCTGTTTAGCACAAATCAATTAAATGGCATTTGAATAATCACATATGGAGTTTGAATTTGAATCTTGTATTCAAACCAACTTCATTTAACTTGTTGCTAGATGCATTAGCCCAAAACACATTCATTTTGCCATGTCATGATCATGCATCATATTGTGCATTGCATTGATTGTGTTCCCTTCTGTGTTGCCGGTATTTGTCCCCTCTCGATAGACGTGATACCGATGATGTGATCGTTGACACTGATGAAGACTCAATGTTATCTTCAGAAGTGCCAGGCAAGCAAAACCCCCTTGTTCATTCCGATAAAATCCCACTCTCTCGCTCCTGCTCTCTTTTACTGCATTAGGACAACATCGATTCATCTGTTACTTGCTGCGGTAGCTGAACCCCTTTATCCTTTGCATGACCTGTCATTGCCACAGTAAATAGATGAAACCCACTAGCATGAGTAGGAGTTGTTTGAGCCCTGTTGTGCCTACTCATTCATGTTTGTTTGTCATGCCTGCTACTGCTTAGAGTTGAGTCAGGTCTGATTCATCGGGGATGAATCAGAGGTGTGTGAACATGTCCTACTGTGTGTGAGCTAAGTGTGTGAACACGATTGGTAAAAGGTGTCGGTGAGAGGCCATGTAGGAGTACATGGTGGGTTGTCTCATTGAAGCCGTCCTTAGGAACTGAGTTCTATGTTTGTGATCCATGATTCAGCTACTACCATGCATTGGGCCCTGAAATATGACCCCGCTCGACTTCTTATTCACCCTAGTCCTCTGCCCAGGAGTTGCAAGTAGTTTCTGGTGTTTGTAGCTTACTGGAGGCCGTGGACAGCGCTGACCATAGGGGTGGGCTGTGATACGGTAGGTACGTGGCACGGTGTACCGGATGCCCGTTTGGTATCTCGGGAACCCTGTTCACATCGTTTGGGGCTGTGAGCGAAACTCCGGCCGGGTCTCCTCATGGATGGAACCCGAATAGGCGATAAACCTGGACTAGAGACTTGAGTGTTTAGGTAGGTCATGGTCTACACCCACGTCGGCTTTCGCTTGAAGTCTGCCGAGCACATGTCGTGTGCAGACGCTAAGTGGTGGAAACATGTATGAAGAAGTACACCCCTGCAGGGTTAACATCATCTATTCGAATAGCCGTGTCCGCGGAAAAGGACTTCTGGGTTGCTTATATCAGTTCATAGACAAGTGAAAGTGGATACTTTAAAATACGCAAGATAAGCGTGAGTGCTACGGATGGCGTTCTCGTAGGGAGACGGGAGCGGATCCATAGTGGTGTATTGATATGGTGAATATGTGGACTCGTGTGCGCCACCTCAAAGAGTCGCTTGCAGTTGTAGTTCAGGATAGCCACCGAGTCAAAGCTGGCTTGCTGCAGTTAAACTCCACCACCCCCTTTATTGATAATGATGCATATGTAGTTAGTTCCGATGTAAGTCTTGCTGGGTACATTTGTACTCACGTTTGCCTATTTTATGTTTTTGCAGAGAGACTTCGGTCTCACTAGTAGTTTCGCGTGGACTTCGACGTTTAGCTTGTTACCTCAGCTACGATCTTGTGCCTCGGCAGGATCTGGTAGATAGTCTGGCTTCTCAGCCTTTTTCATTTATAGATGTCTGTACTCAGACATGATAGCTTCCGCTTGTGCTTTGATTTGTATGCTCTGATTGTTGGGTCTTGAGACCCATGTTTGTAATATCTCGCTCCTCGGAGCCTATTGAATAAATTACTTGAGTCGTAGAGTCATGTTGTGATGCCATGTTGTATTTGCACATATCGAGCATATTGTGTGTATGTTATTGAAATGCTTGGTATGTGTGGGATCTGACCATCTAGTTGTTTATCTTTAGTAGCCTCTCTTACGGGGAAATGTCTCCTAGTGTTTCCACCGAGCCATGGTAGCTTGCTACTGCTCCGGAACACTTAGGCTGGCCGGCATGTGTCCTTCTTCGTTCCTGTGTCTGTCCCTTCGGGGAAATGTCACGCGATGAATACCGGAGTCCTGTTAGCCCGCTACAGCCCGGTTCACCGGAGTCCTGCTAGCCTAGTGCTACAGCCTGGTTTCACTCGCTGATGACCGACACGTTCGATGCTGGGTCATGGATGCCTGTCCCTGTAAGTCTGTGCCACTTTGGGTTTATGACTAGCCATGTCAGCCCGGGCTCCTTATCATATGGATGCTAGCGACACTGTCATATACGTGTGCCAAAAGGCGCAAACGGTCCCGGGCTAAGGTAAGGCGACACCCATGGGAATACCGTGCGTGAGGCCGCAAAGTGATATGAGGTGTTACATGCTAGATCGATGTGGCATTGAGTCGGGGTCCTGCCATGTGTAAGCAGCTTCACCAAGGTCTTTCTTTGAAAAACTCCTTTCAAAAACTCCTTTATGCTTTCCAGAAAATTCTACATTATTTCTGATCAGCAATATGTCATTCACATATACTTATCAGAAACGCTGTAGTACTCCCACTCACTTTCTTGTAAATACAGGCTTCACTGCAAGTCTGTATAAAACTATATGCTTTGATCAACTCATCAAAATGTATATTCCAACTCCGAGATGCTTGCACCAGTCCATAGATGGATCACTGGAGCTTGCACACTTTGTTAGCACCTTTAGGATTGACAAAACCTTCTAGTTACATCATATACAACTCTTCTTTAATAAATTCAGTAAGGAGTGCAGTTTTGACATCCATTTGCCAGATTTCATAAAGTGTGGCAATTGCTAACATGATTCGGACAGACTTAAGCATCGACACGAGTGAGAAAATTTCATCGTATTCAACATCTTGAACTTGTCGAAAAACTTTTTGCGAGAAGTCGAGCTTTGTAGATAGTAACACTACTATCAGCGTCTGTCTTCCTCTTGAAGATCCATTTATTTTTTATGGCTTGTCGATCATCGAGAAAGTCCACCAAAGTCCACACTTTGTTCTCATACATGGGTCCCATCTCAGATTTCATGGCCTCGAGCCATTTTGCGGAATCTAGGCTCATCATCGCATCCTCATAGTTCATAGGTTCATCATGGTCTAGTAACATGACTTCCAAAACAGGATTACCGTACCACTCTGGTGCAGGCTATACTTTGGAAGACCTACAAGGTTCTGTAGTAACTTAATCTGAAGTTTCATGATCATCATCATTAGCTTCCTCACTAATTGGTGTAGGCATCACTGAAACTGATTTCTGTGATGAACTACTTTCCAATTCAGGAGAAGGTACAATTACCTTATCAAGTTATACTTTCCTCCCACTCACTTCTTTCGAGAGAAACTCCTTCTCTAGAAAGGATACATCTTAGCAACGAATATATTGCCTTTGGATCTGTGATAGAAGGTGTACCCAATAGTTTCCTTTGGGTATTCTATGAAGACGCACTTCTCCGATTTGGGTTCGAGTTTATCAGGTTCAAACTTTTCACATAAGCATCGCAGCCCCAAACTTTAAGAAACGACAACTTTGGTTTCTTGCCAAACCACAGTTCATAAGGCGTCATCTCAACGGATTTTGATGGTACCCTATTTAAAGTGAATGCAGCTTTCTCTAATGCATAACCCCAAAATGATAGTGGTAAATTGGTAAGATACATCATAGATCGCACCATATCCAATAAAGTGCGGTCACGATGTTCGGACACACCATTATGCTGTGGTGTTCCAGGTGGCGTGAGCTGTGAAACTATTCCACATTGTTTTACATGAAGGCCAAACTCGTAACTCAAATATTCTCCTCCATGATCAGATCGTAGAATTTTTATTTTCTTGTTACGATGATTCTCCACTTCACTCTGAAATTCTTTGAACTTTTCAAATGTTTCATACTTGTGCTTCGTTAAGTAGATATACTCATATCTGCTCAAATCATCTGTGAAGGTCATAAAATGATGATACCCGCCACGAGCATCAACACTCATTGGATCGCATACATCGGTATGTATTATTTCCAACAAGTCAGTAGCTCGTTCCATTGTTCCGGAGAACGGAGTTTTAGTCATCTTGCCCAAAAGGCAAGGTTCGCAAGTATCAAATGATTCATAACCAAGTGATTCCAAAAGTCCATCTTTACGGAGTTTCTTCATGCGCTTTACACTGATATGACCCAAACGGCGTGCCACAAATAAGTTGCACTATCATTATCAACTTTGCATCTTTTGGCATCAATATTATGGATATGTGTATCAGTACGATCGAGATCCAACAAACTATTTTCATTGGGTGTATGACCATCGAAGGTTTTATTCATGTAAATAGAACAACAATTATTCTCTGATTTTAAATGAATAACCGTATTGCAATAAACATGATCAAATCATATTCATGCTCAATGCAAATGCCAAATAACATTTATTTAGTTTTAACACTAATCCTGAAAGTATAGGGAGTGTGCGATGATGATCATATCAATCTTGGAACCACTTCCAACACATATTGTCACTTCACCCTTAACTAGTCTCTGTTTATTCTATAACTCCTGTTTCGAGTTACTAATTTTTAGTAATCGAACAAGTATCAAATACCCAGTAACATGTATATCAAATATACCCTTGTTCACTTTGCCATCCTTCTTATCCACCAAATATTCAGGGCATTTCCGCTTCCGGTGACTATTTCCTTTGCAGTAGAAGCACTCAGTTTCAGGCTTTGATCTAGCTTTGGGCTTCTTCACGGGAGTGACAACTTTCCTACCATTCTACTTGAAGTTCCCTTTCTTTCCCTTTGCCCTTTTCTTGAAACTAGTGGTCATGTTTAATCATCAACACTTGATGCTCTTTCTTGATTTCTACCTTCATCGATTTCAACATCATGAAAAGCTCGGGAAATGTTTTCGTCATCCCTTGCATATTTTAGTTCATCACGAAGTTCTAGTAACTTGGTGATGTCGACTAGAGAATTCTGTTAATCACTATCTTATCTGAAGATTAACTCCCACTTGATTCAAGCGATTGTAGTACCCAGACAATCGGAGCACATGCTCACTAGTTGAACAATTGTCCTCCATCTTTTAGCTATAGAACTTGTTGGAGACTTCATATCTCTCAACTCGGATATTTTCTTGAAATATTAAGTTCAACTTCTGGAACATCTCATATGGTCCATGACGTTCAAAACGTCTTTGAAGTCCCGATTCTAAGCCGGTAAGCATGGTGCACTAAACTATCAAGTAGTCATCGTATTGAGCTAGCCAAACGTTCATAACGTCTGCATCTGCTCCTGCAATAGGTCTATCACCTTGCAGTGCATCAAGGACAAAATTCTTCTATGCATCAATGAGGAAAAATCTCAGATCACGGACCAAGTCTGCATCATTGCTACTATCATCTTCCAACTTATATTTCTCTAGGAACATATCAAAAATAAAGGGATGCAACAATGCGAGCTATTGATCTACAACATTATTTACAAAATACTATCAGGACTAAGTTCATGATAAATTGAAGTTCAATTAATCATATTACTTAAGAACTCCCACTTAGATAGACATCCCTCTAATCATCTAAGTGATCACGTGATCCAAATCAACTAAACCATGTCCGATCATCACGTGAGATGGAATAGTTTTCAATGGTGAACATTACTATATTGATCATATCTACTATATGATTCATGCTCGACCTTTCGGTCTCAGTGTTCCAAGGCCATATCTGCATATGCTAGGCTCGTCAAGTTTAACCTGAGTATTTTGCGTGTGCAAAACTGTCTTACACCCGTTGTATTTGAATGTAGAGCTTATCACACCCGATCATCACGTGGTGTCTCGGCACGAAAACTTTCACAATGGTGAATACTCAGCAAGAACACTTATACCTTGAAATTTAGTGAGAGATCATCTTATAATGCTATCGTCAATCAAAACAGAATAAGATGTATAAAAGATAAACATCACATGCAATCAAAATATGTGACATGATATGGCCATCATCATCTTGTGCCTTTGATCTCCATCTCCAAAGCATCGTCATGATCTCCATCGTCACCGGCATGAAACCGTGATCTTCATCATCTTGATCTATATCAATGTGTCGTCACATGGTCGTCTCGCCAACTATTGCTCTTGCAACTATTGCTATCACATTGCGATAAAGTAAAGCAATTGTTTGGCGCTTGCATCTTATGCAATAAAGAGACAACCATAATGCTTCTGCCAGTTGCCGATAACTTCAACAAAACATGATCATCTCATACAACAACTTATATCTCATCATGTCTTGACCATATCACATCACTACATGCCGTGCAAAAACAAGTTAGACATCCTCTACTTTGTTTTTGCAAGTTTTACGTGGCTGCTACGGGCTTAGCAAGAACCATTCTTACCTACGCATCAAAAACCATAATGATATTTCGTCAAGTTAGTGTTGTTTTAACCTTCAACAAGGATCGGGCGTAGCCACACTCGATTCAACTAAAGTTGGAGA
The DNA here is from genome assembly GCF_018294505.1 of Triticum aestivum. Taxonomy (NCBI): domain Eukaryota; kingdom Viridiplantae; phylum Streptophyta; class Magnoliopsida; order Poales; family Poaceae; genus Triticum; species Triticum aestivum. The sequence continues at coordinate 609,848,481 of NC_057810.1, read as the reverse complement.
AACTAACACCTGCCAGCCACCTGTGTGCAAAGCACATCGGTAGAACCAGTCTCGCATGAGCGTATGCATAATGTCGGTCTGGGCCGCTTCATCCAACAATACCGCCGAACCAAAGTATGACATGCTGGTAAGCAGTATGACTTGTATCGCCCACAACTCACTTGTGTTCTACTCGTCCATATAACATATATGCATAAACCTGGCTTGGATGCCACTATTGGGGAACGTGTTAATTTCAAAAAAAAATCATACGCACACGCAAGATCATGGTGATGCATAGCAACAAGAGGGAGAGTGTATCTTCATACCCTTTAAGATCGCTAAGCGGAAGCATTTATCATTGCGGTTGATGTAGTCGTACACCCTCATGATCCGCCTCGATCAAGTATCGAACGTACGGCACCTCCGCGTTCAGCACACGTTCAGCTCGATGTCGTCCTCGCCTTCTTGATCCAGCAAGACGGGCGAAGTAGTAGATGAGTTCCGGCAGCACGATGGCATGGTGACGGTGTTGGTGAAGAACAATCTCCGCAGGGCTTCGCCTAAGCACTACGGAAACTATGATGGAGGATAAACTAGAGGGGACGGGGTTGCCGGCACACGGCTTGGTGTTTCTTGATGTGTCTTTGGTGCTAGCCATGCCCCTCTATTTATATGTTGAGCCTTGGGGTCAAAACTTGGAGTAAAAGCCTCCACAAAGTCGGTTTCACCCAAGAGGCAAGAGTCCTCGGACTCCAGGGGCAAACGCCAGGGTTCCTGGCGTCTGGACCCAAACGCCAGGGACCCTGGCGTCTGGCCCCTGGACTCCACAAAACTTCCTTTTGCGCTTTCCAAAAACCTTGTGGGCTTTCCCCTTTGGCCCAAATAAAGTGTTCTCGTACCCAAACATTTCGGGAAACATCCGGAACCCCTTCCGGTGAATTCTGGAACCCTTCCGGAGACCAAACACTATTATCCCATATATCAATCTTTATATCCGGACCATTCCGGAGTTCCTCGTCATGTCCGTGATCATATCCGGGACTCCGAACAACATTCGGTCACCAACATACATAACTCATATAATACTATATCGTCAACGAACGTTAAGTGTGCGGACCCTATGGGTTCGAGAACTATGTAGACATGACCGAGACTCCTCTTTGGTTAATAACCAATAGCGGAACCGGGATGCCCATATTGGCTCCTACATATTCTCCGAAGATCATTATCGGTCGAACCGCATAACAACATACGTTGTTCCTTTTGTCATTGGTATGTTACTTGCCCGAGATTCGATCGTCGGTATCTCAATACCTAGCTCAATCTCATTACTGGCAAGTCTCTTTACTCGTTACGTAATGCATCATCCCGCAACTAACTCATTAGTCACATTGCTTGCAAGGCTTATAGTGATGTGCATTACCGAGAGGTCCCAGGGATACCTCTCCGACAATCGAAGTGACAAATCCTAATCCCGATCTATGCCAACTCAACAAGTACCATCGGAGACACCTGTAGAGCACCTTTATAATCACCAAGTTATGTTGTGATGTTTGGTAGCACACAAAGTGTTCCTCCGGTAATTGGGAGTTGCATAATCTCATAGTCTGAGGAACATGTATAAATCATGAAGAAAGCAATAGCAACATACTAAATGATCAAGTGCTAAGCTAATGGAATGGGTCAAGTCAATCACATCATTCTCTAATGATGTGATCCCGTTAATCAAATGACAACTCATGTCTATGGCTAGGAAACTTAACCATCTTTGATTCAACGAGTTAGTCAAGTAGAGGCATACTAGTCACACTGTGTTTGTCTATGTATTCACACATGTACTAAGTTTCCAGTTAATACAATTCTAGCATGAATAATAAACATTTATCATGATATAAGGAAATATAAATAACAAATTTATTATTGCCTCTAGGGCATATTTCATTCAATAGTCTCATCAGATGAACCACGATGTCGGGGATTCAATCAATCCCGTATACAATTCCCTTTGTCAATTGGTATGTTACTTGCTAGAGATTCGATCGTCGATATCCCAATAACTCATTCAATCTCGTTACCGGCAAGTCACTTTACTCGTTCCATAATGCATGATCCTGTGACTAACTACTTAGTCACATTAAGCTCATTATGATGATGCATTACCGAGTGGGCCTAGAGATACCTCTTTGTCAAACGGAGTGACAAATCCCATTCTCGATTTGTGCCAACCCAACGGACACTTTCGGAGATACCTATAGTGTACATTTCTAGCCACCCAGTTACGTTGTGACGTTTGGTACACCCAAAGCATTCCTACGGTATCCGGGAGTTGCACAATCTCATGGTCTAAGGAAATGATACTTGACATTAGAAAAGCTTTTAGCAAACGAACTACACGATCTTGTGTTATGCTTAGGATTGGGTCTTGTCCATCACATCATTCTCCTAATGATGTGATCCCGTTTTCAACGACATCCAATGTCCATGGTCAGGAAACCATAACCATCTATTAATCAACGAGCTAGTCAACTAGAGGCTCACTAGGGACATATTGTGGTCTATGTATTCACACATGTATTATGGTTTCTGGTTAATACCATTATAGCATGAACAATAGACAATTATCATGAACAAGGAAATATAATAATAACCATTTTAGTATTGCCTCTAGGGCATATTTCTAACAGTCTCCCACTTGCACTAGAGTCAATAGTCTAGTTACATTGTGATGAATCGAACACCCATAGAGTTCCGGTGTTGATCATGTTTTGCTCGTGGAAGAGGTTTAGTCAAAGGATCTGCGACATTCAGATCTATATGCACTTTACAAATATCTATGTCTCAATCTTGAACATTTTCACGAATGGAGTTGAAGTGACGCTTCATATGCCTGGTCTTCTTGTGAAACCTGGGCTCCTTGGCAAGGGCAATAGCTCCAGTGTTGTCACAGAAGAGAGTCATCGGGCTCGACGCATTGGGAATAACTCCTACGTCGATAATGAACTCCTTCATCCAGATTGCTTCATGTGTTGCCTCCGAGGCTGCCATGTAGTCCGCTTCACATGTAGATCCCGCCATGACGCTTTGCTTGCAACTGCACCAGCTGACTGCCCCACCATTCAAAATATACACGTATCCGGTTTATGACTTGGAGTCGTCCAGATCTGTGTCGAAGCTAGCATCGACGTAACCCTTTACAACGAGCTCTTCGTCACCTCCATAAACGAGAAACATATCCTTAGTCCTTTTCAGGTACTTCAGGATATTCTTGACCGATGTCCGGTGTTCCATGTCAGGATTACTTTGGTACCTCCCTACCAAACTTATGGCAAGGTTCACATCAGGTCAGGTACATAGCATGGCATACATAATAGACCCTATGGCTGAGGCATAGGGGATGACACTCATCTTTTCTCTATCTTCTGCCGAGGTCGGGCATTGAGCCATGCTCAATCTCACACCTTGCAATACAGGCAAGAACCCCTTCTTGGACAGATCCATATTGAACTTCTTCAATATCTTATCAAGGTGTGTGCATTGTGAAAGACTGATGGGGCGTCTCGATCTATCTCTATAGATCTTGATGCCTAATATGTAAGCAGCTTCTCCAAGGTCCTTCATTGAAAAACACTTATTCAAGTAGGCCTTTAAGCTTTCCAAAAGTTCTATATCATTTCCCATCAATAGTATGTCATCCACATATAACATGAGAAATGCTACAGAGCTCCCACTCACTTTCTTGTAAACGCAGGCTTCTCCATAAGTCTACATAAACCCAAACGCTTTGATCATTTCATCAAAGCGAATGTTCCAACTCCGAGATGCTTGCACCAGCCCATAGATGGAGCGCTGGATCTTGCACACCTTGTTAGCATTCTTAGGATCGACAAAACCTTCCGGCTGCATCATATACAATTCTTCCTTAAGGAAACCGTTAAGGAATGTCGTTTTGACGTCCATTAGCCATATTTCATAATCATAGAATGCGGCAATTGCTAACATGATTCGGATGGACTTCAGCTTCGCTATGGGTGAGAAGGTCTCATTGTAGTCAACCCCTTGAACTTGTCGATAACCCTTAGCGACAAGTCGAACTTTATAGATGGTCACATTACCATCCGCGTCAGTCTTCTTCTTAAAGATCCATTTATTTTCTATCGCTCACCGATCATCAGGCAAGTATGTCAAAGTCCATACTTTGTTTTCATACATGGATCCTATCTCGGATTTCATGGCTTCAAGCCATTTGTTGGAATCTGGGCCCGCCATCACTTCTTCATAGTTCAAAGGTTCCCCGTTGTCTAAGAACATGATTTCCAGGACACGGTTGCCATACCATTCTGGTGTGGAACGTGTCCTTGTGGACCTACGAAGTTCAGTAGCTACTTGATCCGAAGTCCCTTGATCATCATCATTAACTTCCTCTCTAGTCAGTGTAGGCACCATAGAAACATTTTCCTGAGCTGCGCTACTTTCTGGTTCAAGAGGCAGTACTTCATTAAGTTCTACTTTCCTCCCACTTACTTCTTTTGAGAGAAACTCTTTCTCTAGAAAGGATCTGTTCTTGGCAACAAAGATCTTGCCTTCGGATCTGAGGTAGAAGGTATACCCAATAGTTTCCTTAGGGTATCCTATGAAGACGCATTTTTCCGACTTGGGTTCGAGCTTTTCAGGTTGAAGTTTCTTGACATAAGCATCGCATCACCAAACTTTTAGTAACGACGGCTTAGGTTTCTTCCCAAACCATAATTCATACAGTGTCGCCTCAACGGATTTAGACAATGCCCTATTTAAAGTGAATGTGGATGTCTCTCAAGCATAACCCCAAAATGATAGCAGTAAATCTGTAAGAGACATCATAGACTGCACCATATCCAATAAAGTGCGATTACGATGTTCGGACACACCATTACGCTGAGGTGTTCTAGGCGGCGTGAGTTGTGAAACAATTCCACATTTCCTTAAGTGCGTACCAAACTCGTGACTTAAATATTCTCCTCCATGATCAGATCATAAGAACTTTATTTTCCTGTCACGTTGATTCTCCACCTCACTCTGAAATTCCTTGAACTTTTCAAAGGTCTCAGACTTGTGTTTCATTAAGTAGACATACCCATATCTACTTAAGTCATCAGTGAGGGTGAGAACATAACGATAGCCTCCGCGAGCTTCAACGCCCATTGGACCGCAGACATCAGTATGTATGATTTCCAACAAGTTGGTTGCTCACTCTATTGTTCCGGAGAACGGAGTCTCGGTCATCTTGCCCATGAGGCATGGTTCGCACGTGTCAAATGATTCATAATCAAGAGACTCCAAAAGTCCATCTGCATGGATCCTCTTCATGCATTTGACACCAATGTGACCAAGGCGGCAGTGCCAGAAGTATGTGGGACTATCATTATTAACTTTACCTCTTTTGGTATTCACACTATGAATATGTGTAGCATCACGTTCAAGATTCAATAAGAATAAATCATTGACCAGCGGGGCATGACCATAAAACATATCTCTCATATAAATAGAACAACCATTATTCTCGGATTATAATGAGTAGCCATCTCGCATTAAACGAGATCCAGATACAATGTTCATGCTCAAAGCTGGCACTAAATAACAATTATTGAGGTTTAAAACTAATCCCGTAGGTAAATGTAGAGGTAGCATGCCGACGGCGATCACATCGACCTTGGAACCATTCATGACACGCATCGTCACCTCGTCATTCGCCAGCCTCCGCTTATTCCGCAACTCCTGTTTTGAGTTACAAATATGAGCAACTGCACCGGTATCAAATACCCAGGAGCTACTACGAGTACTGGTAAGGTACACATCAATAACATGTATATCACATATACCTTTGGTGTTGCCGGCCTTCTTGTCCACTAAGTACTTGGGGCAGTTCCGCTTCCATTGGTCATTTCCCTTGCAATAAAAGCACCGAGTATCGGGCTTGGGACCATTGTTAGGCTTCTTCCCGGCAACTGGTTTACCGGGCGCGGCAACTCCCTTGCTGTCCTTCTTGAAGTTCTTTTTACCCTTGCCTTTCTTGAAACTAGTGGTCTTATTCACCATCAACACTTGATGTTCCTTTTTGATTTCCAACTCTGCTGATTTCAGCATTGAATATAACTCAGGAATGGACTTCTCCATCCCTTGCATATTGTAGTTCATCACAAAGCTCTTGTAGCTAGGTGGGAGCGACTGGAGGATCCTGTCAATGACCGAGTCATCTGGGAGATTAACTCCCAGTTGAGACAAACGGTTGTGTAACCCGAACATAGTGAGTATATGCTCACTAACAGAACTGTTTTCCTCCATCTTACAACTGTAGAACTTGTCGGAGACTTCATATCTCTCAGCCCGAGCATGAGCTTGGAAAACCATTTTCAGTCTTGGAACATCTCATATGCTCTGTGCTGCTCAAAACATTTTTGGAGCCCTAGTTCTAAGCTATAAAGCATGTCGCACTGAACCAAGGAGTAATCATCACTACGCGACTGCCAGGCGTTCATAACGTCTTGAGTTGCTAGGAAAATGGGTGCTTCACCTAGCGGTGCTTCTAGGACATATGCTTTCTTGGCAGCTTTGAGGATGATCCTCAAGTTCCAGACCCAGTATGTATAGTTGTTACCATCGTCTTTCAGCTTGGTTTTCTCTAGGAACGCGTTGAAGTTGAGGACAACATTAGCGTGGGCCATTTGATCTACAAGACATATTGCAAAGATATTTTAGACAATGTACATGATAATTAAGTTCATCTAATCAAATTATTTAATGAACTCCCACTCAGATAGACATCCTTCTAGTCATCTAAGTGATACATGATCCGAGTCAACTAGGCCGTGTCCGATCGTCACGTGAGTCGGACTAGTCATCATCAGTGAACATCTTCATGTTGATCGTATCTACTATATGACTCATGTTTGACCTTTCGGTCTCTTGTGTTCCGAGGCCATGTCTGTACATCCTAGGCTCATCAAGTCAACCTAAGTGTTCTGCATGTGTAAATCTGGCTTACACCCGTTGTATGCGAACGTTAGAATCTATCACACCCGATCATCATGTGGTGCTTCGAAACAACGAAGTTTCGCAATGGTGCACGGTTAGGGGGAACACTTTCTTGAATTTTTTTAATGAGGGATCATCTTATTTTTGCTACCGTCTTTCTAAGAAAATAAGATGTAAACATGACAAACATCACGTGCAAATCATAAAGTGACATGATATGGCCAATATCATCTTGCGCCTTTGATCTTCATCTTTGAGGCGCGGCATGATCACCTTCGTCACCGGCATGACACCATGATCTCCATCATCATGATCTCCATCATTGTGTCTTCATGAAGTTGTCTCGCCAACTATTACTTCTACTACTATGGCTAACGGTTAGCAATAATGTAAAGTAATTACATGGTGTTTTCAATGACAAGTAGGTCATACAATAAATTAAGACAACTCCTATGGCCCCTACCTGTTGTCATACTCATCGACATGCAAGTCGTGATTCCTATTACAAGAACACGATCAATATCATACATCACATTCTTTTGGCCATATCACATCACATAGCATACCCTGCAAAAACAAGTTAGACGTCCTCTAATTGTTGTTGCATGTTTTACGTGGCTGCTATGGGTTTCTAGCAAAAACGTTTCTTACCTACGCAAAAGCCACAACGGTGATATGCCAATTGCTATTTACCCTTCATATGGACCCTTTTCATTGAATCCGATCCGACTAAAGTGGGAGAGACTGGCACCCGCTACCCACCTTATGCAACAAGTGCATGTCAGTCGGTGGAACCTGTCTCACGTAAGCGTATGTGTAAGGTCGGTCCGGGCCGTTTCATCCCACGATGCCGCCAAACCAAGATAAGACTAGTAACGGTAAGCATATTGAACAAACCAACGCCCACAACTACTTGTGTTCAACTCGTGCATAGAATCTACGCATAGACCTAGATCATGATGCCACTATTGGGGAACGTAGCAATAATTCAAAAAAATTCTATGCATCACCAAGATCCATCTTGGAGATTCTAGCAACAAGAGAGAGAGAGAGAGGATGGGCATCTTCATACCTTTGAAGATCGCTAAGCGGAAGCGTTACTAGAATGCGGATCAGGGAGTCGTTGCTACGTCTTGAGCTTGCGTTGGTTTTCCTTGAAGAGGAAAGGGTGATGCAACAATAGTAGCGTAAGTATTTCCCTCAGTTTTTGAGAACCAAGGTATCAATCCAGTAGGAGGCTCCCCAAAAGTCCCACGCACCTACACAAACAAACAAGAACCTCGCAACCAACACAATAAAGGGGTTGTCAATCCCTTCACGGCCACTTGCAAAAGTGAGATATGATAGAGATAATATGATAAGATAAATATTTTTGGTATTTTTAAGATATAGATTGGAAAAGTAAAAGATGCAAATAAAAGTAGATGCCAAACTTATATGATAAAAGATAGACCCGGGGGCCATAGGGTTTCACTAGTGGCTTCTCTCAAGATAGCATAAGTATTACGGTGGGTGAACAAATTACTGTCGAGCAATTGATAGAAAAGCAGATAGTTATGAGATTATCTAGGCATGATCATGTATATAGGCATCACGTCCATGACAAGTAGATCGAAACGATTCTGCATCTACTACTATTACTCCACACATCGACGTACTCCTGCCTGCATCTATAGTATTAAGTTCATAAGAACAGAGTAGCGCATTAAGAAAGATGACATGATGTAGAGGGATAAACTCATGCAATATGATATAAACCCCATCTTTTTATCCTTGATGGCAACAATACAATACATGCCTTGCTGCCCCTGCTATCACTGGAAAAGGACACCGCAAGATTGAACCCAAAGCTAAGCATTTCTCCCATTGCAGGAAAGATCAATCTAGTAGGCCAAACCAAACTAATAATTCTAAGAGACTTGTAAAGATAACCAATCATACATAAAATAATTCAGAGGAGATTCAAATATTTCTCATAGATAAACTTGATCATAAACCCACAATTCATCAGATCTCGACAAACACACCGCAAAAAGAGTTACAACGAATAGATCTCCAAGAAGATCGAGGAGAACTTTGTACTAAAAATCAAAGAGAGAGAAGAAGCCATCTAGCTAATAACTATGGACCCGAAGGTATGTGGTAAACTACTCACAACTCATAGGAGAGGCCTTGGAGATGATGTAGAGGCCCTCCATGGTCGATTCCCCCTCCGGTGGAGCACCGGCGAAGGCTCCAAGATGGTATCTCGCGGATACAAAAGGTTGTGGTGGTGGAATTAGGTTTTCGTGGTGCTCCTGGATGTTTTCGGGGTACGTGGATATATATAGGAGAAGAAGTAGGTCGGTGGATGCTCGAGGGGCCCACGAGGGTGGGGGGCGCACCCACTGTCCGTGTAAAAACTGGCGGATCTCGGGTAGGGGGTCCCGAACTGTGGGTCTAAGGCTAATGGTAACAGGAGGCGGGGGACACAAGGTTTACCCAGGTTTGGGCCCTCTCTATGGAGGTAATACCCTACTTCCTGCTTGATTGATCTTGGTGATATGAGTATTACAAGAGTTGATCTACCACAAGATCCTAGATGCTAAACCCTAAAAGCTAGCCTATGATTCTGATTGTCCTTGTCCTACGGACTAAACCCTCTAGTTTATATAGACACTGGAGGGGGCTAGGGTTACACAGAGTTGGTTACAAAGAAGGAAATCTACATATCCGAATTGCCGAGCTTGCCTTCCACGCAAAGGAGAGTCCCACCCGGACACGGGACGAAGTTTTCAATCTTGTATCTTCATAGTCCAACGGTCCAACATAAGCAGTAGCCCCTGAACCAGGCTTCAATGACGATGAGTCCGGCGCGCAGATTGTCTTCGACATTGCAAGGCGGGTTCCTTCTCCGAATACTCCAAAGAAGATCTTGAACACAAGAATCGTGTCTGGCTCTGCAAAACAAATTCCACATACCACCGTAGAGAGCACAATATTCCACAAGTCCAATCTGCTGACAACTTTTTCATAGCGTGACACCACGCCGCGGCCCGGTCATTATTCGAACCGTTTTCCTCAACCTGCTACTGCACATCTTGTGAAGCGGTTTTATTGGCACGTCTTGTCGAAGCAAAGATCGTGTCCCCTTATCACGGGATTCTCATCAATATGGGTGTGGGTAACCCAACCGCGTCATTAGCACGGCGCTTGGGGAATAAGCGAGTTTCTAGGGCAAGTGGGGAGGCGCACGACCCCTGTGGCCTTTATAAGGAGACAAGGATTCCCCTTTCTCACCCACGCCTTCCTCTTATTCCACCTATTCTCTCTCGAGAGCTCCAGCGCCCAAGCATTCGCCTTCTCCGCCCACAAAGGCCCTCCGAAAATGTCCGGATCTGGAGTAGGACGCAAGTGGATGGCCTCTACCATCTGGGAGAAGGATATCAAGAAACTTCGGGAGGCCGGGTATCTGGCCAAGAAGATCAACCACCGCCTCCCGACGGCGGGACAGATCGTCCCTACTGTGGAACCCCACGAGAGGGTTGTATTCCTCCCTCACTTTGTCCACGGGCTATTGTTTCCCCTCCACCCATTCGTTCGCGGCATTATGTATTACTATGGGATCGATTTTCATGATCTATCCCCCAATTCCTTCCTCAACATCTCGACATTCATCGTCGTGTGCGAGGCCTTTCTCCGCATCTCTCCACACTTTGGCTTATGGCTGAAGATTTTCAATGTGAAGCCCAAGGTGGTGAGCGGCGAGCACGCTGAGTGCGGAGGAGCCATGGTAAGCAAGATGCCCAATGTCACATGGCCATCAGGTACCTTCAATGATTCCGTCAAAGGGTGGTAACAACAATGGTTCTATGTCACTGAGCCACGCGGCACAAAATGGGTCACAGCTCCAGAATTCCGCTCCGAAGCTCCATTGCGGCTTACGTCCTGGCCCAAGAAGGGCATGAACTGGTCTTCTCCCGATGAGTTGTCGGTGCTCCAGACGTGCGTCAAGGGTATGGAAGACAAGAATATCAAACTTGTTAACATAGTCCAGGTGATGTTAGTTCGCTGGATTCTCCCTTGCCAACACAGGGCTTGCAATTTATGGGAATTCGACCCGGCCAAGCACCAGACCCTACTAGGGTTCTTCGACTCATCGCACGAAGACATCTGGAAGGTGCTCTTTAAGTACGGCAAATCATGGCCAGATTCAGTCGAGGACCGTGGGTATCAACTGTCCCGACCCGCGAGTTCGGTAAGTCTCCGTATGTTGGCAAGTCACATGCTTTATCTGTATAATCCAAGGGAAACGCTCAATGTATTTTTCCACAACTCTCCTAGGGTTGGACGAAGAAGGCAGGGCGGATCTACTGCCCGGCCCCGCTACCAGAAGAACCAGCCGGCCCACTTCTGACGAAGATGCTGGTCCCGGTGCCTTACAAGGTGCCGAAGAAGAAAACCGAGAAAGAGGTCAAAGAGACCAGGGGCGGCCGTCATTGCCAAGGAACTTCGGACACAGTATCTGAAGACTTCAAGGCCCGCTCTTCCTCCAAAGAGGACAAGGAAGAGGAGGAAAGCCGATCCCCCCCATCAAGGGGAAGAAATAAAAGGACGGCCTCCACACAATTGGAGGCTGAGTCACCCAAGAAGGGAAAAACTCCCTTTCCGAAGGAATCCGCCACCGCCACTGACAGCAGCCTGGAGTGGGATCCCAGGGTCCAGCCCCTGGTGAAATCGTAAGTATATAAAATCCGGACACGTTTATATATCCAGACTCACTAGCATATAGCGTTTTAACGCGTCAAGTTACGCTTTTTTTGTAGTTCGACCAGGTCCCGCACTGGACAATCCTCATCGGAGGATTTACTGGGTTCGGATACTATGGACAGCGGGACACCCCCGACGGCCCCCTCCCCGAAACACGTGAACGACACTGAGGCATCGTCCCAAAGGGACCCAGGCCGAGGAGGGGGTGGAAAGACCATCAAGGCGGCGCCATAGGGTCAAACCTCGGCGGCCAGACACACGGGAGAAAAGGCTCCCATGGACACCGACGGCGGGGGCTATCTTGAATTCAGCCCCCAGCCGGACACAATTCTGGAGACCAACACGGCCCCGGAATCAGGCAGGCAACCTCCCTCGTCGAGAGGGGGTGCGCCCTGTTCCACCGGCAACCTATGCCCAACCAGAGGTGCCGGATACCTTATCAGCAGCACTGAAGAGCGCCTCCATCGTTGAAGAACACCGTGCCCTTATGGGTGCGGTGATTGAAAAGATTCAGTCCGCAGAAAGCGGGCTAAATGACGCCTGCATCGGCCTTATAACGGGCTTTGAGGTATGTTGTGAGGTTTCAAAGAGTGTCATAGTATAGATAGTAGCCCCTGATACACCATTTGGTGTTCGAAAGAAAGAACCAGACAGAGGATCAAATATATGTTCGCAGGAGACTTAACTTGTGGTACCTCTCCCTCTTGTGCTTTTTGTAAGCAGGCGTCTGTAGTGAATGTCGCCTCTCATACTGCGAAAGTCTCTGGACTGAAGCAGAGTCTGCAGCGGGACGAAGAAGAACTTGGCCAGGTGAAAAAGCAGTTGAAGGATAACCAAGGTATGCAAAAACCTTGTTCGCATTCAGCGCGAGTGAATAATTGAGTATGATGAAATTTTTTCATGATGTGCTCTAGGGGCGACAACCGGAGTCGAGGCTCTTAAGAAGGCGGTAGCCGAGGCTGAGAAGAATGCAGCCATAGAGCAGGCTCTTCGTGAAAAGCACGAGGCCAGTGTCGGTGTCAAAACCGGCGGATCTCGGGTAGGGGGTCATGATCTGTGCGTCTTAGGCTGATGGTAACAGGAAGCAAGGGACACAATGTTTACCCAGGTTCGGGCCCTCTCGATGGAGGTAAAACCCTACTTCCTGCTTGATTAATATTGAAGATATGAGTAGTACAAGAGTAGATCTACCACGAGATCGTAGAGGCTAAACCCTAAGAGCTAGCCTATGATGGTATGATTGTAATTGTGATCGGCCTTCTAAGGACCATCCTCTCCGGTTTATATAGACACCAAAGAGGGCTAGGGTTTACATGGAGTTGGTTACAAGGAAGGAAATATATTATCCGGATCGCCAAGCTTGTCTTCCACGCAAAGGAGAGTCCCATCCGGACACAGGTCGTAGTCTTGAGTCTTGTATCTTCACGCTCTAATAGTCCGGATGATGCATATAGTCCGGCTGTCCGGATACCCCCTAATCCAGGACTCCCTCAGTAGCCCCTAAACCAGGCTTCAATGACGATGAGTCCGGCACGCAGTCTTGTCTTCGTCATTGCAAGGCGGGTTCCTTCTCCGAATACTCCAAAGTTATTATCGAACACGTGGACCGTGTCCGGATCTGCAAAAATGATCTTTACATACCACCGTAGAGAGAATGATAGTTCAGCTGACAACTTTTTAGACGACGTGATATGTCATTACGGTCGGGTCATTATTCGAACTGTTTTCCCACAACCAGGCACAGCGCCTATTGCGAGGCGGTTTCCTTGACACATCTTGTCAAGGCAGAGATCATGTCCCCTTATCACGGGATTCTCATCAATACAGGTATGGGTAATCCCATCATGCCATCAATCGTGGCGCTTGGGAAGTAAGCGATTCTCAACGGGCAAGTGGGGAGGCGCACCACTTTCATCGCCTCTATAAAGGGATAAGAGTTCCCCATTTTTACCCATGCCTCCTTCCTCCTTTGCCCACTCTTGCCCCCTCGAGCTCCAGTGCCCTAGCCCAAGTCTTCTCCGCATAGCTAAACATGTCCGGAGCAGGAGGCAAGTGGGTGGCTTCCACCGTGAAGGGGAAGCATATCGCGAATCTTCGGGAAGCCAGATACTTGGCCACAGACATAGCACACCAGCTACCGGACGACGGGAAGGTCCCAAACCTAGGACCCCACGAGAGGGTCGTGTTTCTCTCCCACTTCGTCCGTGGACTGGGATTTCCACTTCATCCCTTCGTCCGCGGGCTCATGTTCTACTACGGGTTAGATTTCTATGATCTAGCCCCAAACTTCATCCTCAACATCTCGGCGTTTATCTTCGTATGCGAGGCCTTCCTCCGCATCCAGCCTCACTTTGGCTTGTGGCTGCAAATCTTCTGCATGAAGCCGAAGATCGTGAGTGGCCAACAAGCGGAGTGCGGAGGGGACATGGTGGGCAAGATGCCTAACATCACCTGGCTTGATGGCTCCTTCACGGAGACCGTAAAAGGGTGGCAATCGGGGTGGTTCTACATCACCGAGCCGCGTGACGCCAACTGGGCGGCGGCCTCTGAATTTCGATCCAGAACCCCCACACGGCTCACTTCCTGGGAAAAGAAGGGCCTGGCCTGGGGCGAACCTGCGGAGCTGACCAGACTCAAAAACTGTATCAAGAATATGAAGGACAAGACCATCAAACTTGTCAACGTGATACAGGTCATGCTCGTTCGCCGGATTCTTCCGTGCCAAAGGTGGATGTTTAATCTGTGGGATTTCATTCCGTCCGAACACCAGACGCTTCAAAAGCTCTATGGCATGAAGCACGAAGACACGTGGAAGGCACTGTTCAAGTCCTCCGAAGTGCCTCCTACCATATCCGAGGACCGTGGACTTCACGCCGCACGACTTCCTTGTGCAGTGAGTTTTCTGACTAACACCGGATTCAGTCTAATGTATTCGTGGGGGAGTCTTCAAGTAATTGTGCATATTTGATCAGGATTATGTGGAGACAGCGGAGAGGATCGACTAACCGGCTCCACTACCCGAAGGTCCAGCCAATGCTCTCCTGATGGAGATGCCGGTTCCGGCACCCTCCAAGGCACCGGAGAAAAGGCCGAGAAGAAGGCCCCGGGGACCAAGAAGGGTCTCCGGCGTAAAATTGTACCAGAGGCCTCGTTCGAAGATGACGAGGCACACTCCTCCCCCGAAGGGGAAGAAGAAGAAGAAGAGGAGGTCGCCCCATCCGGAGAGGACGGGGGCCTGAGAGGGCGGACCAGGGGGCCAGGAGAGGCCCCCAACGCAAGGCCGTCATACCCTCGTCATCCAATGATGACGAGGCAGATTCCTCCCGCGGAGGCGGGGGAAAACAAGAAGAAACTCCACCTCTGAGTACTGGGGGGAGAAAAAGAGAAAGGCCGCCCTAGAGGGGGAGGCTGGGACGTCCAAGAAAGGAAAGGCGTCCCTTCCGGACTACTCCGCCACCGCCGCCGATATCAAGGAGGGGTGGCTGCCCAGGAAGAAGCCCTTAGTGCGATCGTAAGTATCCGCACTCTATAGTAATTTTGCTTCATAGTTTTGTTGTAACGCCAAACTTGTATGTTGTCCGGCCAGGGTCCATCCCGAGGTGTCGCCTTTGGACGGGTCCTTGAGCGATTCGGTGATGAATTCGCTCCCGACGGCCACTACTCCTTAGCCTGCAGATGACACGGAGGTGTTGTCCCAAAGGCTCCCAGAGCGGGGGGAGGTGGCTCTGGAGGCGCTCCAAGGTGGCATTCCAGACATCGGACATGTGGGGTTCAAGATCCCCGCGGATCGTGTTGATGAGAGCCGCAGTAAGCCGGACTCTCAGCCGAACACTGTTCAGGAACCTCCCGTGGTTCCAGACTCAGGCGGACAGCCCCTCGTTAAGGAGGGTGAGCCGTCTGTGCCGAGGACTTCCACTACGCCCGAGGCATTCGATTTCCTGCTGGAAGCGCTTTGTGGCACTTCCATGAATGAAGAGCACCGTACTCTTATGAGTGTGGTGATTCAGAAGGTTTCATCCGCCAAGAGTGGACTAACCAAAGCTTGCACCAGCCTCCTGAGAGGCTTTGAGGTAAGTAAAATGTGTGAAATTACCACCCGATAGGTAGTAGCCCCTGATACTCTGTTTGGTGTTTGGAAGGAAAAACCAAACGGAGGGCCAATTATAATCCGCAGGAGTCTAATAATAAGTGTGAATGTGAATAAGCAGGCTATGCTACTTGTTGTTGTTGCCCGCACAGCCGAGATAGCCGGACTAAAACGGGATCTGGATCAAGCACAGGGAGAGCTCGACCTCACTAAGAGGTAGCTCAAAGAGAGCAGAAGTGAATGGTTCCCCGCTCTCACATAATGAAGGGTATATAAAATTAGTTATGCTAACGATGAAACGTCGTGATTTTGTAACAGGGGCCACCACCGAAGTGGCGTCTCTGAATAAAGCGTTGTCCAAGGCTGAACACAAGGCGGCTTTGGAACGCACAGAGCGTGAGAAGCAAGATGCCCGAGTTGGCGAGGTACAACAAGAGCTCCAGGAGCTCGGCAAAAAGTTCGAGTACGTGGAGCATGAGCTTAAGGCGAAAGAGGCCGAGCTTGCAAAGGCCCTTGCAAGTATAAAAGACGCCAAGGCCGAAGCCGAGAAGGCACAGCATGAAATCCAGGAGGCCAAAAAGATAGCGGCAGGTAAGAAATTCTTTATGCAAAGCAAACATGTGGAGGAGGCGTTTCTTTTACTTACCCGAGTTCGGAGCTCTCCAGGGGCATTCGCAGATCTGCCACGCAGCGTATCAGATGCCGCGGAGTTCTACCGTGCCCAAGATGGGAGCTCAACGGAGAAGCTGTTCTGGTCCTAGTATGCTGGGGTCGAACATCCAACGCCTCTAAGTGACCAACTGAAGCAGTTGGTTGAACTCCACAGGGCGGCCGAAGTGGCTACGAAGGATTTCATAGTCCGGATGTGGCCCGGTGAGCCCCTGCCCACTAGTTACTTCGGCCTGATCAAGCGGATGGTGAATGCCAGTCCGTGGCTTGAAGTGATCAAACGATCCGTTTGCATTGAGGGTGCCCGCCAGGCCTTTGCCCGTGCGAAGGTGCATTGGGGCAAGCTGGATGCGGAGAAGCTGGTGAAGGACGGGCCACCGGAGGGCAAGGCGCATCGCTATCCCGAGAAATATTATGAAGGCGTTATGAAGGGTGCTCGTCTTGTGGCCGATGAATGTACCACGGACACAATTTTAGAATGAATTCACTTCTATCATGTTTGTAATATAAGGACGAAGTTACTTGTGCTATATAGCGCTTTTTGATTTAAAATATTACCTTTTGTGCGGATGTTTATAAAATTCTGAAAGTAGGCCAGTCGTCGGCTTTCACCCCCACGCAACTAGTACTGGGGTGTTCGTGTGTAACGCCCCGAGTCCGATGCGCCTGGTGTCCGCCAGTTATTCGTCGTTGTTGCCATGTCATTTGCTTGCGTGTTGCATTTTATCATGTCATCATGTGCATTTCATTTTGCATACGTGTTCGTATCATGAATCCGAGCATTTTCCCCGTTGTCCATTTTGCAATCCGGCGCTCCTATGTCCTCCGGCGTCCCCCTTTTGTCTCTCGTTGTGTGCGGGTATTAAACTTTGTCGGAATGGACCGAGTCTTGCCAAGCGGCCTTGGTATAGCACCGGTAGACCGCCTGTCAAGTTTCGTGCCATTTGGAGTTTGTTTGGTACTCCAACGGTTAACCGGGTAACCGTAAAGCCCCTTCTCTTTGCAGCCCAACACCCCTTCCAAAGTGGCCCAAAACCCATCTAACTCCCCTCCATGCTCTTGGACATTCGATCACGATCATGTGGGCGAAAACCGCTCCTCATTTGGACTCTCCTAGCTCCCTCTACCTATAAAAACGCATCTCCCCCTCCACTTTCGGGTCCAAACCCTAATGTTCCCCTCCGCGCCGCGCCGAACATGTCCGTCCGGGCCGGACACGTCCAGCCCCGCCGCCGCAGCCAATCCCACCTCGCCACATGTCCGCCCGTGCCGTCCCCGCCGCCGCGACCCGCGGAGCCCATCCAGGGCCCGCGCGGGCCCTCGCGCCGCCGCCGCCTGGCCCGTGCGCCCCGCCGCCCGGCCCGTGCGCCCCGCCGCCGGCCTCTCCGCGCAGCCCCGCCGTGCTCCTCCACCGCCGGCGCCCGGTCTCCGCCGCCGGCGCCCGGTCTCCGCCCCGGCGCCCCGAGGCGCCCGCCTCCCGCTGCTCCGGCCCGCTCCCGAGCCGGCACTGCGCCGCCCGGCCGCGCCCCGGTGCTCGCCGGAGCGCGCAGCTCCGCCCCGCCGCGTCTGCCTCCGTCCGGCGCCGCCTTGGCCAGCACCGCCACGTCTGCCTCGCCTCCCTCCGGCGACCGCGCCTCCCTCCGGCCTCCACCGTGCCCCGTGCCGCTCGCCGGAGTTCACCTCGCCGGAGCTCTGGCCGGATCCGAGGGAGTGGATGAGATCCACCACTCCCTCGAACCAAATGCGCCTCCAACCCCCCCCCCCCTGGATCCCTCCGTCCCGCACCGCGTCGTCCCGGGTTGACTTTTTCCCCGAGGTTAAATTCTGCTAAGTCCCTGTTATTTTGCAATTTTCATGCCATGTTCGTCATGTCGTATATCTGCATCCGTAGCTCCATTTCGTGCGTGTAATATATAAAATTGTTCGTCTCAACGAGTACATCATTTCATTCCATTGCATCATATTCATTTGAGGTCATCTAGATGCCTGAATCATCATTGTAAGAGTGCTTCGTGATGTTTTCTGCTGTCTGTTAACAGAACGAGCTCATTTGTCATTTTTGCCATGATTGATGTGTGCATCCTATGAGGTTGATGTCTTCATGTGTTTTGAACTATGCCATGCCATCTTTACAGGGGTGTCTGCCATGTATTTTTGTGATCAATGTGGTGACTAGCACAAGCATGTAAACTAGGCTTTGTGATGTTGCTGATTTTAGTCCCTGTTCTGTTGTTATTTTGATGCCATGTAAACTTGATGCTACAGAGAGATCCATGCATATTTTGAGATACTTCAGTAAGGGTGTTTTGAACATATGGTTATTGTCTATCCATTCATGCCCTTTGTTGCAATTATGGAGTAGTCTAGCATGTCATTTGAGTGCTCTACTTTTGCTTCAAAATGTTTCCTGGCAGATTGTTTACATGTTATTCAATTTGGCCAAGCTTGCTATAGTTGATCCTTGCATGCTATGGACTTCTTCTTGACTTGGTTGGTTACATAAACATGTCTTCTTGATGATGCTATGCTTATCTTGTCATGCAATGACTTGTGGTGAGTGAATCGAGCTTGTTAAGTAGGGTTCATGATGTTGCTGTTTTGCTAGGCTGAATCTGTTATTTCGTGATGCTATATAAACATGTTGGTACTAATCATTCTATGCATAATCTGGAGATGTTCTATAAACATATTTTGATCTACATATCATGCTCTATCCATAAATGCCCCTGGTTGCATTTATAGCTTGCTGTGGATTGTTCATATCTTGCTCCAAAGTTGCTTCATAATGTTGCTGTCAGCCTGTTAACATTAAGTTCAGTTGTTTCCATGTGTTTTCCTAGTGTTCCATGCACCCTATGACTTTACTATTGCCATGCTTAGCTTAACAAATATGTCTTCTTACTGTTGGTTGCCTTTCCATGCCATGTATTGCTTTGTAGTGAGTTGCACAAGCTCATCTACATGCCTTCATAATTATGTTCCTGCCATGTATGAATCTGTTTAATAACTTGCTATGTTTACGTGGGTGTCATCATATTTTCTGATCCTTTTTGGCTTATGGTCAGTAAAGGACTTTTGATCTATGCATTTAGTAGATTCATTCCATGCATTTTTTTTCCATGATAAGTTCCTGTAACATGTTGTTTGATAGCTCTAAACATTGCATCGTGATGTTATTTTCTGCAAAGTCTGAATTGTTATAACTTGCAATCTTACCATGTGTGTTTGAGCATGTTTTAGTGATTTCTGGAGATAGCTCAGTGTCCATATTTTGTTGTGCTTTACCTGTACTTCATGCACATGCCTTTTGTTATTATGTTGGGGTGCTGTAGCATGTTGTTTTGATGCTTGCAATATGCCTAGTTGCTGTTTTGGACAGCTTGTCCTTTATACTTGTATAGTGTGCATGTGTTGAACCGTTGCTCCGTTTTGAGTGTGCTCTATATGAAACTTGCTTGATTTTGCATGTAGTTTCATATTATCATGTTGCATCCTTGTTTTGAGGTGTTTGCTTGATGTTTGAGTGCATTTTGCATCAATGCCATGTTTAACTTGTTTTGTTCATATCTTCTAGGACGTAGCTCCAAATCTAATGAACTTTATATGTAACTTGACTAGAATCTCGTGTAGATCATCCTTGGGCATCTTAACTTGCTGTTTAACAACTTGAACATAAGGTTTATTCAGATCTGGACCAATTTCGAAATATGCATATGAGGACTTACCGGAATTGTTATATGTTGTTTCCGGCCTCATTTAAACTTGCCTTGATGTGTTGTTCTTGTTTGCATCATCTCTTGCCATGAGTAGCTTCATGTAGCTTTGTCATGCATCATGCTTGTTTGTGCATCATGTCTTGTTCATGTGTGGTGTGTTTACCTTGGTGTGTGCTTCTTTTCGATAGTTCCTGTTTCGTTGCGATCGTGAGGATTCGTTCGTCTACGCTTGGTTCGGCTTCATCCATTCTTCTTCTTCATGGACTCGTTCTTCTTCCTTGCGGGATTTCAGGCAAGATGACAGCTACCCTGGATATCACTACTATCATTGCTATGCTAGTTTCTTCATTCTATCGCTTTGCTGCGCTACCTATTACCTGTTTATCGAGCCATCCCAATTTGCCATGAACCTCTAACCTTTGACACCTTTCCTATGCAAACCGTTGTTTGGCTATGTTACCGCTTTTGCTCAGCCCCTCTTATAGCGTTGCTAGTTGCAGGTGAAGTTGAAGATTTCTCCATGGTGGACAGGATTTTGGTTGGGATATCACAATATCTCTTATATTATTAATGCATCTATGTACTTGGTAAAGGGTGGAAGGCTTAGCCTTTTGCCTGGTGTTTTGTTCCACTCTTTCCGCCCTAGTTTCCGTCATATCGGTGTTATGTTCCCGGATTTTGCGTTCCTTACATGGTCGGGTGATTTATGGGACCCCCTTGACAGTTCGCTTTGAATAAAACTCCTCTAGCAAGGCCCAACCTTGGTTTTACCATTTGCCTCACCACCACCTACCCTTTCCCTTGGGTCGGCCAACCCAAGGGTCATCTTTATTTTAGCCCCCCCCCCCCCCGGGCCAGTGCTTGTCTAAGTGTTGGTCCGCACTGAGCAACCTGTGGGGCCACCTCGGGGCAACTCGACGGCTAGTTTTACTTGTAGCTTGACTTATCCGGTGTTGCCCTGAGAACGAGATATGTGCAGCTCCTATCGGGATTGTCGACGCATCGGGCGGCTTTGCTGGTCTTGTTTTACCATTGTCGAAATGTCTTGTAAACCGGGATTCCGAGTCTGATCGGGTCTTCCTGGGAGAAGGTCTATTCCTTCGTTGATCGCGAGAGCTTGTCATGGGCTAAGTTGGGACACCCCTGTCGGGTATAATCTTTCGAGAGCCGCGCCTGCGGTTATAGGCAGATGGGAATTTGTTAATGTCCGGTTGTATATAACTTGACACCAGATCCGAATTAAAACGCATCAACCGCGTGTGTAGCCGTGATGGTCTCTTCTCGGCGGAGTCCGGGAAGTGAACACGGTTTCTGTGTTATGTTTGACGTAATTAGGAGTTCAGGATCACTTCTTGATCATTACTAGTTGACGACCGTTCCGCTTGCTCTCTTCTCGCTCTTATTTGCGTATGTTAGCCACCATATATGCTTAGTCGCTGCTGCAGCCTCACCACTTTACCCCTTCCTTTCCTATTAAGCTTTGCTAGTCTTGATACCCATGGTAATGGGATTGCTGAGTCCTCGTGGCTCACAGATTACTACAACAACAGTTGCAGGTACAGGTTTTGCGATGATCATGACGCGAGAGCGATGCTTGCTTGCGTTGAGTTCTTCTTCTGCTTCTTCTTCGATCAGGGGATAGGTTCCAGGTCGGCAGCCTGGGCTAGCAGGGTGGATGTCGTTTGAGTTTCTGTTTGTGATTCATCCGTAGTCGGATGATGCTCTTATGTATTGCTATGTTGTATTCGTGAGGCATTGTATGCCTTTTGTATGTATCCCCATCTATTATGTAATGTTGATGTAATGATATCCACCTTGCAAAAGCGTTTCAATATGCGGGTCTATCCTTGGTGGGACCTTTGAGTTCCTTTTGGATAGGGTCGCATATTGGGCGTGACAAGTTGGTATCAGAGCCTCGACCCTAGGAGCCCCCTTGATTGATCGTGTAGTTTGGCCGTTGTTGAGTCTAGAAGAAAAAATTGTTTTGCAGTCTAGTTATATCGGAGAGTAGGAATTCTTTTTACTCCTCATCCCCTTCGTCGCTCTGGTAAGGAATCTTGACGTAGATGTTTTGAATTACTCCTCTTCCCCTTCAAATTTTTCTTTAGGATCACGCGGTTAGTTTCGTGAGTTGTCCATCCTCTTTTCATCCGGTGCATTTCTCGTCAAGTCGACTCGAGCCTCTTCATCTTTGAGTTAAATCCTCAGTTGTTTTCTTTCCCACCCGCCCACCCCTTTTCATCTTGGAACCGGAGTCCGTAATCAAGTATCCATCCTACTCGTGCGAAGTCTTTGCCTTCTTTCCCCAATGATTTCAACCGGTGTTCTCTCTTCAAGACATTCATCGGTTTCCCCTTCCAAGTTGCCTTTGTTTTCCTGCCCTCCCACCCCTTTTCTCCCCGGAGTCTGAGTCTCTCTCGACAATCAATCTCATTCGTGCGGAACCTCTTCAGTCTTTCGTAAATCATTTCAACGGGTGAATTCTTGTTTCGGTCGACATTCTTCATCTCTTTTTCTTCTCCGGTGGACTCGAATCAAGTTTTTCGGGTTGATTATATTCTTTCCCTCAGCTCAAGTGTTTTCCCTGCTCGTTCGCCTCTCGCCAGTTTATCCTTCCGGAGTGCTCAAGACATCTCAGGAGATTCGTCTCTGTTCCAATTAATTCGAGGCTGTCACCTCATTCAAATATTTCAATTGTTCCGGTGCTTCATCTATTTGTTCAACATCCTTTCCAACAGTGTTTTCTTCTAGTGGGCCCTAACCCACAGGTCTTTTCCCAGGATCTTACCTGACTCTTCTAATTTCCCCGGAGTTATTCTCAATTTTTTTCAAGCGTGACGTAAGGATGGACCCCATCAGTCACATGTCTTCTTCGAGATCGATTTCAAATCATTTTCATTGTTGGCTCAACCTCTTCGCTTTTCATCCTCCCGGAGTATCTCAGTTATTTTGGTGGTGTTTACCGTCGTCATTTGGAGACCGAAGAAGAGTTTTCCTCCAAATCATGTCCGTTCTCCCGAAGATTCGTGGTTCTAGCTTCATATCATCCTCTCAAATTATTCCTTTTGTCAGTTATTCTTTTCTTACCCATCCGGAGTATTTCAGAAGTTGTTTTCCCGTTTATTTTCATTGGAGGCCATCGTCCCAGAAGAATTCTTCGCCCTCATCATTTCAGCTATCGTTATCCAGTTATCCCGGTGCTTCGTTCAAGTGTTCTTTAATCAACTCATGATCTCTTTGTTCTCTTGCATTTTAATTCCCTCAAGTATCTTCGTGCTTCTATAATTCTTCCTGGTGATTCATTCTCTTTCATCAGTCATTTTCGAATTCTTACGGTGGTTCGTCCAAGATTCTTTTTCTTTGATTATCATTTTAATTCATTCGTTCTTTCTAATCCTACCGGTGGTTCATGAAGACCTTCTCAAGTTTGCGATTTGTCACTTCTCAATCCTTTTCTAGAAGAATAAGTAATATGTGAAATCCATTGCTTGTCATCAATTTAATTTGATAAAGGATAAGCATACAATAAATCTTATTCTTATTTCATCCAAGAGAGTAATCCCTTCCTTCGGAGTTTGTTCTTGATGAATAAATTCTAGTTCCAAGTGTTTTCATCTTTTCTTTCCCGGAGTTCATTTTCCTCAGCCATTTTGTCGGAACCTCCATCTAAATCATCGCAAGGCTAATCTTATTCTTTCCATCCTTATTCTATCTTATCATCCTTTTGTTACCGGAGTTCTTCATGGTGGTTCTTCATGGTTTAATTCATTCTTCAAGAGTCTTGTTGGTGGAGTTCAAGTATCTTTTCTTCTGGCGTCTCGAAGTGCAATTAATTCTCCGTATTTCTTTTGAAGTGGAGTTTTGCATTTCTTCATTCTTCTCAGATATTCAAATCCGTTCAATCCTTCCTTCTAAGTTCTTTTCAATTCTTTCAATTCTTCCGGAGGTCTTGCCTTGCTCATTTCATCAAGTGTCATTCCATCTTGTGAAGATCGTGTTCTTTTCCTTCCATTTTCAACCGGAGTGCTGCCTAAATCCGTTCAGTCTTATTCGTTTTCTTATCTTATTCTAACTAGAGTGGTTTCAAAGTATATCTGATTCTGTGAGCTTTTGATTCCCGTCATTCTTGTCGTTCCTCTCTTCTTCTAGAGTGCTCTCGATTCTTTGCTTCTTCTCTTGAGTTCTTGTTTCACCTCATCCCTTTTTCCCTTCCATCTCGGTCCTAAGATCTCAGGACGAGATCTCTTGTTAGTGGAGGAGTATTGTAACGCCCCGAGTCCGATGCGCCAGGTGTCCGCCAGTTATTCGCCGTCGTTGCCATGTCATTTGCTTGTGTGTTGCATTTTATCATGTCATCATGTGCATTTCATTTTGCATACGTGTTCGTATCATGCATCCGAGCATTTTCCCCGTTGTCCGTTTTGCAATCCGGCGCTCCTATGTCCTCCGGCGTCCCCCTTTTGTCTCTCGTTGTGTGCGGGTATTAAACTTTCTCGGAACGGACCGAGTCTTGCCAAGCGGCCTTGGTATAGCACCAGTAGACCGCCTGTCAAGTTTCGTGCCATTTGGAGTTCGTTTGGTACTCCAACGGTTAACCGGGTAACCGTAAAGCCCCTTCTCTTTGCAGCCCAACACCCCTTCCAAAATGGCCCAAAACCCATCTAACTCCCCTCCATGCTCTCGGTCGTTCAATCACGATCGTGTGGGCGAAAACCGCTCCTCATTTGGACTCTCCTAGCTCCCTCTACCTATAAAAACGCATCTCCCCCTCCATTTTCGGGTCCAAACCCTAATTTTCCCCTCCGCGCCGCGCCGGACATGTCCGTCCGGGCCGGACACGTCCAGCCCCGCCGCCGCAGCCAATCCCACCTCGCCACCTGTCCGCCCGTGCCGTCCCCGCCGCCGCGGCCCGCGGAGCCCACCCGGGGCCCGCATGGGCCCTCGCGCCGCCGCCGCCTGGACCGCTCCGCCGCCGCCCGGCCCATGCGCCCCGCCGCCCGCTCCGCCGCCGGCCTCGCCGCGCCGCACCGCCGTGCTCCTCCGCCGCCGGCGCCCGGTCTCCGCCGCCGGCGCCCGGTCTCCGCCCCGGCGCCCCGAGGCGCCCGCCTCCCGCTGCTCTGGCCCGCGCCCGAGCCGGCACCGCGCCGCCTGGCCGCGCCTCGCCGGAGCGCGCCGCTCCGCCCCGCCGCGTCTGCCTCCGTCCGGCGCCGCCTTGGCCAGCGCCGCCGCGTCTGCCTCGCCTCCCTCCGGCGACCGCGCCTCCCTCCGGCCTCCTCCGCGCCCCGTGCCGCTTGCCGGAGTTCACCTCGCCGGAACTCCGGCCGGAGCTCCGGTCGGATCCGAGGGAGTGGACGAGATCCACCACTCCCTCGAACCAAACGTGCCTCCAACCCCCCCTGGATCCCTCCGTCCCGCACCGCGTCGTCCCGGGTTGACTTTTTCCCCGAGGTTAAATTCTGCTAAGTCCCTGTTATTTTGCAATTTTCATGCCATGTTCGTCATGTCGTATCTTTGCATACGTAGCTCCATTTCGTGCGTGTAATATGTCAAATTGTTCGTCTCAACGAGTACATCATTTCATTCCATTGCATCATATTCGTTTGAGGTCATCTAGATGCCTTAATCATCGTTGTAAGAGTGCTTCGTGATGTTTTCTGCTGTCTGTTAACAGAACGAACTCATTTGTCATTTTTGCCATGATTGATGTGTGCATCCTATGAGGTTGATGTCTTCATGTGTTTTGAACTATGTCATGCCATCTCTACAGGGGTGTATGCCATGTATTTTTGTGATCAATGTGGTGACTAGCACAAGCATGCAAACTAGGCATCGTGATGTTGCTGATTTTAGTCCCAGTTCTGCTGTTATTTTGATGCCACGTAAACTTGGTGCTACAGAGAGATGCATGCATATTTTGAGATACTTCAGTAAGGGTGTTTTGAACATATGGTTATTGTCTATCCATTCATGCCCTTTGTTGCAATTATGGAGTAGTCTAGCATGTCATTTGAGTGCTCTACTTTTGCTTCAAAATGTTTCCTGGCAGATTGTTTACATGTTATTCAATTTGGCCAAGCTTGCTATAGTTGATCCTTGCATGCTATGAACTTCTTCTTGACTTGGTTGGTTACATAAACATGTCTTCTTGATGATGCTATGCTTATCTTGTCATGCAGTGACTTGTGGTGAGTGAATCGAGCTTGTTAAGTAGGGTTCATGATGTTGCTATTTTGCTAGGATGAATCTGTTATTTCGTGATGCTATATAAACATGTTGCTACTAATCATTCTATGCATAATCTGGAGATATTTTATAAACTTGTTTTGATCTATATATCATGCTCTATCCATACATGCGCCTGGTTGCATTTATAGCTTGCTGTAGATTGTTCATATCTTGCTCCAAAGTTGCTTCATAATGTTGCTGTCAGCCTGTTAACATTAAGTTCAGTTGTTTCCATGTGTTTTCCTAGTGTTCCATGCAGCCTATGACTTTGCTATTGCCATGCTTAGCTTAACAAATATGTCTTCTTACTGTTGGTTGCCTTTCCATGCCATGTATTATTCTGTAGTGAGTTGCACAAGCTCATCTACATGCCTTCATAATTCTGTTCCTGCCATGTATGAATCTGTTTAATAACTTGCTATGTTTACGTGGGTGCCATCATATTTTCTGTTCCTTTTTGGCTTATGGTCAGTAAAGGACTTTTAATCTATGCATTTAGTAGATTCATTCCATGCCTTTGTTTGCCATGATAAGATCCTGTAACATGTTGTTTGATAGCTCTAAACATTGCATCGTGATGTTATTTTCTGCAAAGTCTGAATTGTTATAACTTGCAATCTTACCATGTGTGTTTGAGCATGTTCTAGTGATTTCTGGAGATAGCTCAGTGTCCATGTTTTGTTGTGCTTTACCTGTACTTCATGCCCATGCCTTTTGTTATTATGTTGGGGTGCTGTAGCATGTTGTTTTGATGCTTGCAATATGCCTAGTTGCTGTTTTGGACAGCTTGTCCTTTATACTTGTATAGTGTGCATGTGTTGAACCGTTGCTCCGTTTTGAGTGTGCTCTATATGAAACTTGCTTGATTTTGCATGTAGTTTCATATTATCATGTTGCATCCTTGTTTTGAGGTGTTTGCTTGATGTTTGAGTGCATTTTGCATCAATGCCATGTTTAACTTGTTTTGCTCATATCTTCTAGGCCGTAGCTCCAAATCTAATGAACTTTATGTGTAACTTGACTAGAATCTCGTGTAGATCATCCTTGGGCATCTTAACTTGTCGTTTAAAAATTTTAACATAAGGTTTATTCAGATCTGGACCAATTTCGAAATATGCATATGAGGACTTACCGAAATTGTTATATGTTGTTTCTGGCCTCATTTAAACCTGCCTTGATGTGTTGTTCTTGTTTGCATCATCTCTTGCCATGAGTAGCCTCATGTAGCTTTGTCATGCATCATGCTTGTTTGTGCATCATTTCTTGTTCATGTGTGGTGTGTTTACCTTGGTGTGTGCTTCTTTTCGATAGTTCCTATTTCGTTGCGATCGTGAGGATTCGTTCGTCTATGCTTCGTTCGGCTTCATCCTTTCGTCTTCTTCATGGACTCGTTCTTCTTCCTTGCGGGATTTCAGGCAAGATGACCGCTACCCTGGATATCACTACTATCATTGCTATGCTAGTTTCTTCGTTCTATCGCTTTGCTGCGCTACCTATTACCTGTTTATCGAGCCATCCCAATTTTCCATGAACCTCTAACCTTTGACACCTTTCCTATGCAAACCATTGTTTGGCTATGTTACCGCTTTTGCTCAGCCCCTCTTATAGCGTTGCTAGTTGCAGGTGAAGTTGAAGATTTCTCCATGGTGGACTGGATTTTGGTTGGGATATCACAATATCTCTTATATTATTAATGCATCTATATACTTGGTAAAGGGTGGAAGGCTTGGCCTTTTGCCTGGTGTTTTGTTCCACTCTTGCCGCCCTAGTTTCCATCATACCGGTGTTATGTTCCCGGATTTTGCGTTCCTTACGCGGTCGGGTGATTTATGGGACCCCCTTGACAATTCGCTTTGAATAAAACTCCTCTAGCAAGGCCCAACCTTGGTTTTACCATTTGCCTCACCACCACCTACCCTTTCCCTTGGGTCGGCCAACCCAAGGGTCATCTTTTTTTAGCCCCCCCGGGCCAGTGCTTGTCTAAGTGTTGGTCCGAACTGAGCAGCCTGCGGGGCCACCTCGGGGCAACTCGAGGGCTGGTTTTACTCGTAGCTTGACTTATCCGGTGTAGCCCTGAGAACGAGATATGTGCAGCTTCTATCGGGATTGTCAGTGCATCGGGCGGCTTTGCTGGTCTTGTTTTACCATTGTCGAAATGTCTTGTAAACCGAGATTCCGAGTCTGATCGGGTCTTCCTGGGAGAAGGTTTATTCCTTCGTTGATCGCGAGAGCTTGTCATGGGCTAAGTTGGGACACCCCTGTCGGGTATAATCTTTCGAGAGCCGCGCCTGCGGTTATAGGCAGATGGGAATTTGTTAATGTCCGGTTGTAGATAACTTGACACCAGATCTGAATTAAAACGCATCAACCGCGTGTGTAGCCGTGATGGTCTCTTCTCGACGGAGTCCGGGAAGTGAACACGGTTTCTGTGTTATGTTTGACGTAATTAGGAGTTCAGGATCACTTCTTGATCATTACTAGTTGATGACTGTTCCGCTTGCTCTCTTCTCGCTCTTATTTGCGTATGTTAGCCACCATATATGCTTAGTCGCTGATGCAGCCTCACCACTTTACCCCTTCCTTTCCTATTAAGCTTTGCTAGTCTTGATACCCATGGTAATGGGATTGCTGAGTCCTCGTGGCTCACAGATTACTACAACAACAGTTGTAGGTACAGGTTTTGCGATGATCATGACGCGAGAGCGATGCTTGCTTGTGTTGAGTTCTTCTTCTGCTTCTTCTTCGATCAGGGGATAGGTTCCAAGTCGGCAGCCTGGGCTAGCAGGGTGGATGTCGTTTGAGTTTCTGTTCGTGTTTCATCCGTAGTCGGATGGTGCTCTTATGTATGATGATGTTGTATTCGTGTGGGCCTTGTATGCCTCTTGTATGTATCCCCATCTATTATGTAATGTTGATGTAATGATATCCACCTTGCAAAAGCGTTTCAATATGCGGGTATATCCTTGGTGGGACCTTCAAGTTCATTTTGGATAGGGTCGCATATTGGGTGTGACATCGTGGAAAACCTAGACACCTTTATCCAAATGTTTGGTCCCTTAAGGAGGTGTCCGGCGCAGCGAACAAGGCAATCGAACTATGCGGCTTGATAACTTTCACTTAACCATAGAAGTCTACAATTTTAAATTTCAGCGAAGCCCTTAGAATCCGGGAGGCCGAATTGGGGCGCTATATACTCCTAGATCGGACGACGCCGATTTATCGCCTAAAGCAAAAAAATCTTTAAGGATTTTAAGACCTCTCGAACAGCGACCAGCTCTCGCCACATCATGCCGGTCAGTTTTCGGCTTTCTCTACTGAGGTGCTCGTCTGGAAGAACCGGGACACAATCGCAGTAGTTCTCCTTGCGCTACCTTAGCCGATATAACGGAACGTAAGGTACCAAAACAAGGGAGCCAGGCTAACCCAACTGTAGACCCAAGACATGATTCGGAGCTGATGCATATAGTGCTATAAGTTTGGGGTGCCGCACTATTGAAAGTGTTCAGACTTGTCTTGCCATATTATGGGGCGCCATAAGAAGCCCCTGGCAAACTGAACGTACCAAGGTGTACGGATGCAATATCAAATAAACATTTGTAAGCAAAAATGCTCAAATAAGAATAATAAGTTGACGCTGTATATGATCTCCCATTGATGAATAATAGGTTTAAGCCTATGTTTACAATGAATGCATTAAGCAGAGATAAATAGGATTATTTGACATATCCTATCCAGGGGCAAGCTATGTACAGATAGATAAAACAGGTATAACGATCGTAAATAGATTCCACCTGGGTATTTCCTTCTGTCCGCAAAGCCTGTTGCCTCCTTGGTTTTCTCTCCTATGTAAGTCCGACAATCCGGCTCTTCTGAAGAGGCTGCACTAAGGTAAAAGGAAAGGTTATGAAGGTATGTTCCGGTGATACCACACTGTTGACTGAGTCACTGCTGTGCCTCCGCCTCTGCCCATGGTATTTTGAGTGCGTAATTGTGTACGCGTGGCACGAATGCTGCTTTGATGGGATTTGAGCGGAGGCCGGATTCCTAGTCGCGCTCCTGGTGTGCCTGGCATCCTGCTGCGGGGTGCTCCGGACTCGCTTGACGGTGCTTGAGGTTGTCATCGCCGGATTGGTGGTTTGCCGGAGGAGGCCGCATTGTACTTCTGCCGCGAGGGCTGCAGTATGCTCTTCTGTACGGAGAGAGTGGTCCATGTTTCCGTTGACTGTTATGACCCCGCGCGGGCCTGGCATCTTGAGCTTGGGGTATGCATAGTGTGGTACCGCATTGAGTCTAGCGAATGCGGTTCGTCCGAGCTGTGCGTGCTAACCACTACGAAAAGGGACGATATCGAAGATTAACTCTTCACTTCGGAAGTTGTCCAGAGATCCGAAGACCACTTCCAATGTTATGGAGCCCGTACAACGGGCCTCTACTCTAGGAATTACACCTTTAAAGGTGGTTTTGGTGGGCTTGATCCTTGAAGGATCGATGCCCATTTTGCGCACTGTGTCCTGGTAAAGCAGGTTCAGGCTGTTGCCACCGTCCATAAGGACTCGCGTGAGGTGGAATCCGTCAATCATTGGGTCTAAGACCAATGCGGCTGAGCTGCCATGACGGATGCTAGTAGGATGATCCCTACGATCAAAGGTGATCGGACAAGCAGACCATGGGTTGAATTTGGGGACGACTGGCTCCATCGCGTAGACGTCCCGTAGTGCTTGCTTCCATTCCCGCTTGGGGATGTGAGTGGCGTAGATCATGTTAACCATTTTCACCTGGGGGGGTTCTTCTGTCCCCCCATGTTCGAATGCCGGGGCTCCTCGTCATCGTCGTTGTGCAGCCCCTTGTCCTTATTTTCGGTGTTTATTTTGTCGGCATGTTTAAATACCCATCGGTCTCTGTTGGTGTGGTTGGCTGGCTTGTCCGGGGTGCCATGAATTTGGCACGAGCGCTCCAGTATACAGTCCAGACTGGACGGTCCCTGATTGTTTCTTTTGAACGGCTTCTTCCGCTGACCGGACTTGGATCCGCTGAATCTGGCGTTTACTGCCGTTTCTTCAGTGTTGTCGTCGTTGTTCCATCGCTTATGTCTGTTGCATCGTAGCTTGCCATTGTTGTCATGGACGTCTGAAGTGCCAGAATGTGGCATAGTGCTGCTGCCAGCCAACCATCTATCCTCGCCCGCGCAAAAGCGGGTCATTAGTGTCGTGAGAGCTGCCATGGACTTGGGTTTCTCCTGGCCGAGGTGTCGAGCGAGCCACTCGTCGCGGATATTATGCTTGAAGGCCGCCAGGGCTTCGGCATCCGGACAGTCAACTATTTGGTTTTTTTAGTTAGGAACCGAGTCCAGAATTTCCTGGTTGATTCTCCGGGCTGTTGAGTAATGTGGCTCAAGTCATCGGCGTTCGGAGGTCGCACATATGTGCCTTGGAAGTTGTCAAGGAATGCATCTTCCAGGTTTTCCCAGCTACCAATGGAATTCGCGGGCAGGCTGTTTAGCCAGTGTTGGGCGGGTCCTTTGAGCTTAAGGCGAAGATACTTGATGGCATGTAGATCGTCTCCGCGGGCCATGTGAATGTGGAGAAGGAAATCTTCGATCCATACTGCAGGGTCTGTTGTGCCATCATATGATTCGATGTTTACGGGTTTGAACCCTTCTGGGAATTCATGATCCATCACTTCATCAGTGCAGCAGAGGGGGTGTGCGGCGCCTCTGTGCCGGGCTATATGGCTACGCAGTTCGAATTGGTCTGGGTTGTTGTATTCGGCCCGGCCGTACTTGTTAATAATGTGTCCGGTGTGACGGTCATCGCCGCACGCTGGGGTGCACCCCCGTGATCCGTAGATCGATCTTGGTTGTCCTGCTTTGTTTTCCTGTATGTCGCGCAGGTCCTGAGTATTGCCCCGAGTCGTAGTAAACAGGCGCGGGGGTGTGGGCTGGTATTCGGGCTGATATGTCGTTTTATCCTGACCTCGAGGCGGCCGGTCAGCCGTGTGGCGCTCGAGTCCATATTCCTGGGCTGCCAGGACTTCTGTCCATCTGTCTGTGAGCAGGTCTTCGTCAGCTTGAAGCTGCTGCTGCTTCTTCTTCGGGCTCCTCGCAGTGGCAATAAGCCGGCGCTTGAAGCGCTCCTACTCCGTGGGGTCCTCGGGCACGCCGAACTCGTCGTCATTGAGGCTAATCTCGTCTTCGAAGGGGGCATATAGTTGTCCTCCCCCGGATACCCGTTCGTCGCCTATTCATCTGGGCTGTACTGCCCATCTTCCTGCTCGGCCTGCTCGAAGGCGGGCTGATCGGGGTTATATTCATCTTCGGCACCGTCCGGATTGTTTTCGTCTCTGGTGCCGGTATTGCCGTGGCGGGGCTTCGAGCGGCGCTGGCGACGCCCATGCTTTGCTTTCCTCTTGGAGGGGTTATAATCCATTGCCTCATCGCCATTGGTTTCTTTTGGAGTGTCCACCATATATATGTCATATGAAGAGGTGGTTGTCCATCGCCCCGTGGGTGGTGGTTCCTGTTCTTCTCCTACATCGTCGTCCAGACCATCGATGTCTTCGGAGTCGAAGTCAAGCACGTCGGTCAAATCATCGACCATGGCTATGAAGTGGGTGGTGGGTGGGCAACGAATTCCTTCGTCCCTAGCTTCCCACCCGAGCCGGACATAGTTCGGCCGCAAGCCTCCTGACAAAGAGAGAGACTTTAATGAGTTCAGCATGTCGCCAAAGGGCGAGTGCTGGAAGATATCCACAGCGGTGAACTCCATAACCGGAGCCCAGCCAGGCTCGGCAGGCTTGGGAGCGCGCGGACTGGAACCTACAACCGGATACGAGTCCGAGGGTCCGGAATCACACGCGTCCCTAGAGGTGAGGTCTGGGTTCGGCTCTACCGCCGATGAGTGGGCGGCCTACGGAGTGGGGTCCATCCACCCATCCTTGGGCCATGCAGTCTGCTCCGAATTTAGGTCCGGGGCCACTTCAGGGGTAATATCCCGAGCATTGTCCGACAGCAGGTCTAGGCCGTGCTCGTCGCAACTGTCCGGCGCTCCTGGCACAGGCCAGATTCCATTGAAGATCACGTCTCGGCGGATATCTGCCAAATAGTTCAGGTTTCCAAAACTGACCTGGTGGCCGGGGGTGTAGCTATCGATCTACTCCAGATGGCCAAGCGAATTGGCCCACAGTGCGAAGCCGCCAAACACAAAGATCTGTCTGGGGAGAAAAGTCTCGCCCTGGACTGTGTTGTTGACGATTGAAGGCTCCATCAAGCCTCGAAGCGATGACACAGAGGAACTCTCAATGAAAGCACCAATGTCGGTGTCAAAACCGGCGGATCTCGGGTAGGGGGTCCCGATCTGTGCGCCTTAGGATGATGGTAACAGGAAGGAAGGGACACAATGTTTACCCAGGTTTGGGCCCTCTCGATGGAGGTAAAACCCTACTTCCTACTTGATTAATATTGAAGATATGAGTAATACAAGAGTAGATTTACCACGAGATCATAGAGGCTAAACCCTAAGAGCTAGTCTGTGATGGTATGATTGTAATTGTGATCGGCCTTCTAAGGACCATCCTCTCCGGTTTATATAGACACCTAAAAGGGCTAGGGTTTACATGGAGTCGGTTACAAGGAAGGAAATATAATATCCGGATCGCCCAGCTTGTCTTCCACGCAAAGGAAAGTCCCATCTGGACACGGGTCGTAGTCCTGAGTCTTGTATCTTCACGCTCCAATAGTCCGGACGATGCATATAGTCTGGCTGCCTGGATAACCCCTAATCCAGGACTCCCTCAGCCAGGGTTATTGAAGTTGAGCAAAAGCTCCAAGAGGCCGTGAAGAAATGTGAGACCTTGCAGCAGAGTCTAATGGAGAAAGAATCAGAACTCACCAAGGCTCTTCAAGCCGCACTCGATGCCACGGGCGAAGCCCAAGGCGCCCTGCAGGAAATCTAGGAGGCTAGGAAGATCGCGGCGGGTAAGGCTTTTTCTATGCAAAGCGAATATTTGAAGGGAGAAAATCATGTTATTAATTTGAATTCGGATTTCTCCAGGGGTGTTTGAGGAACTGCCGTGCAGCGTATCTGATGCCGCACAATTCTACCGAGCCGAAGAAAGGAGCACTGCGGAGAAGCTCTTCTGGTCACAGTATCTGTTGCCAGAGTATCCAGTGCCCTTTGCTGATCAACTGAAGCAGCTGATTGAACTTCATAGGGCGGTCGAACTAGCCATGAAGGATTTAATTATCCGGCTATGACCCGCCGAGGCGATTCCCAGCAGCTACTTCGGGCTCATGAAGCGGCTTGTAAGTGCCTGCCCTCGACTTGAAGTCATCAAGCGGTCGGTCTGTATGGAAGGTGCGCGAATGGCCTTCGCCTACGCAAAGGTGCACTGGGCAAAGATGGATGCCGAAAAGCTGATGACCGAAGGACCGCCTGCGGGGAACAAGCACCGCAAGCCTGAGTTATATTATGATAGTGTCCTGAAAGGGTCCTGCCTTGTACCGGAGCAATGTGCCAAGGATATTATATTCCCATGAATATATTCATGCTATCCCATGTAGTGTTGAACAAGGTCATTTAAATTGTATAATGCCTGTTATTTGAGAATTTTACCTCCTGTGCGGCCGTTTTATATATTAAACCTGAGAGTTGGCCAGTCGTCGGCTTCTGCCCCCACGTAGGAAGTACGGGGGTGTTCAGGATAAACCTGAGCACTCTTTAACCCAGTTTTGGGTCCTTGAAGGAGGTGTTCAGCGAAACGACCAGGCAATCGGACTATAAGGCTTTATCACTCTCACTTAGCCATAGTAGTTTGACAAAAGAAAGGTAGGCGCAGCCCCTGGTGTTCGGAAGACCGCACTAGGGGCTCTATAAGCACCTGATCTGTAGAAAAAGTTGATCCATCAAACGCTGCATTAGTTATCGCATAATGCGGAAGAAATCCTTAAAGATTTTGTAACCTCTCGAACAGCTAACCAGCTCTCGCCGAATCATGACAGTTAGTTTTCGGCTTTCTCTACTGAGGCACTCGTCCGGAAGAACCGAGACGCAATCGCAGTAGTTCTCCCTTTACTGCCCTAGCCGATATAGAGGAACGTAGGGTAGCAAGTACAGGAGCCGGGCAACCCAACTATTGACCCAAGACATGATTTGGAGCCAATGCATATAATGCTATAAGTTCGGGGCCGAACGACTGTGAAGGTATTCGAACTTTATTGTCGTATTATGGGCACAACGAGGCCCCTGGCATATTAAGGCGTATCGTAGTCTACGGATGCCATTTGACAAAGAATATCAATAAGAAAGAACAACAAGTAAGCGTCATATAAAGCCACATGTTGTAATTGAATAATACGTCGATGCGTATGAGTACAAGTAGTGTGATAAAAAGAAATATGACTTCAAAACCTGCTGAGACAAGGGGAGGGAACCTGTGTGCGGATCCGGATAATAATTGGATGGTCATCAAGGGGAATATCTAAGGATTCCCTTACGCGTTCGAGTTGTTTCCCTCATTGGTATGTTCGTCCCCTCATGGGTCTGATCGCCATGTCGCCAGTGATGGCCTACACAAAAGTGGACCTGCAAAGAAAGTGCAAAAAATGTTTGTGTGCCACGGAGCGGTTAGCCGCATTGTCTGGCCTAACCTGGCTTTGCCTCCTCCTACCGCCGGAGTGATTAATTGAGCTCTTGACGTGCTGGGCTATCCTGCCGCGGAGTAGTTTGGACTCTCTTGACTGTGTCCGGGAACCTGGCTATCGAATGAAGGTTCGATTGAAAAATGCCAGTCTACACTTCTACTGTTAAGGCGGCGGTGTGTTCTTTAGTGCGGGGGAGCATTTGGCTTTGCCATTAACTATTATGACGCCGCATGGACTAGGCATTTTGAGCTTAAGATAAGCATAATGTGGCACCGCGTTGAATTGAGCGAATGTGGTTCGTCCAAGTAGTGCTTGATAGCTGCTGCGAAAAGGGACGATATCAAAGATTAACTCTTTGTTATGGTAGTTATCCGGCGGTCCGAAGACTACTTCCAGAGTGACGGAGCCTGTACAGCGGGCCTCCACGCCTGGTATCACACCTTTAAAGGTGGTTTTAGTGGGTTTGATTTTTGAAGGACCGATACCCATCTTGCGCACTATATCCTGATAAAGCAGGTTCAGACTGCTGCCTCCGTCCATAAGTACTCATGTGAGGTGGAATCTGTTGATTATTGGGTCAAGGACTAATGCGGCTGAGTCACCCTGACGGATATTGGTCGGACAATCCTTGTTGTCAAAGGTGATCTGGCCGGACGACCATAGGTTATATTTTGGGGCGACTGGCTCCGTTGCGTCCTCATCCCTAAGTGTGCGCCTCCGCTCCCGCTTGGAAATATGGGTGGCACTTATCATATTCACCGTTTTAATTTGCGGGGGAAACTTCTTTTGCCCTCCTGTGTTTGGTGGACGGGGCTCCTCGTCATCATCATCGCTTTGCGACCCCTTCTCCTTGTTTTCGGCACCTGACCTGCTGGCTTGTTTGAAGACCCAGGATTCTCTGTTGGTATGATTGGCTGGTGTTCCTGGGGTGCCATGAATTTGACATGGACGGTCGAGTATACGGTCCAAACTAGACGTGCCCGGACTGTTTCTTTTAAATGGCTTCTTCCGTTGACCAGACTTGGAGCCACCGAATCCAACATTGACGGGCGTGTCTTCGGTGTTATCGCCATTATTTCGACGCTTGTGTTTGATGCGTTGGGGCTTGACGTTGTTATCTCTTGGTTCAGAAGTCCTTGGTTTGCTTGAGGTGATGTTGCTACGAGCCAACCAGTTGTCCTCGCCCGCACAAAAGGGGCTCATGAGTGTCGTAAGGGCTGCCATGGATTTTGACTTCTCTTGGCCAAGGTGTCAGGCGAGCCACTCGTCACGGATGTTATGCTTAAAGGCCGCTAGGGCTTCGGCATCCGGACAGTCGACAATTTGGTTCTTTTTAATTAAGAACCGGGTCCAGAATTTCCTGGCTGACTCTCCGGGCTGTTGGGTTATGTGACTTAAGTCATCAGCGTCCGGTGGTCGCACATAAGTGCCCTGGAAGTTGTTGAGGAATGCGTCTTCCAGGTTCTCCCAACTGCAAACGGAGTTTACCGGCAGACTATTCAGCCAATGCCGAGCTGGTCCCTTGAGCTTTAGTGGGAGGTACTTGATGGCATGTAGATCATCGCCGCGGGCCATGTGAAAGTGGAGAAGGAAATCTTCAATCCATCCCGCGGGGTATGTTGTCCCATCATATGGTTCAATGTTTACGGGTTTAAACCCTTCTGGGAATTCATGCTCCATTACTTTGTCAGTGAAGCATAGGGGTGAAGGAAATATTCCCTAGGGGCAATAATAAAGTTATTATTTATTTCCTCGTATCATGATAAATGTTTATTATTCATGCTAGAATTGTATTAACCGGAAACATAATACATGCGTGAATACATAGACAAACATAGTGTCGCTAGTATGCCTCTACTTGACTAGCTCGTTGATCAAAGATGGTTGAGTTTCCTAACCATAGACATGAGTTGTCATTTGATTAATGGGATCACATCATTAGGAGAATGATGTGATTGACTTGACCCATTCCATTAAGCTTAGCACTTGATCGTTTAGTATGTTGCTATTGCTTTCTCCATGACTTATACATGTTCCTATGACTATGAGATTATGCAACTCCCGTTTACCGGAGGAACACTTTGTGTGCTACCAAACGTCACAACGTAATTTGGTGATTATAAAGGAGCTCTACAGGTGTCTCCAAAGGTATTTGTTGAGTTGGCGTCTTTCGAGATTAGGATTTGTCACTCCGATTGTCGGAGAGGTATCTCTGGGCCCTCTCGGTAATGCACATCACTACAAGCCTTGCAAGCAATGTAGCTAATGAGTTAGTTGCGGGATGATGAATTATGTAACGAGTAAAGAGACTTGCTGGTAATGAGATTGAACTAGGTATTGAGATACCGACAATCGAATTTCGGTCAAGTAACATACCGATGACAAAGGGAACAATGTGTGTAGTTATGCGGTTTAACCAATAAAGATCTTCGTAGAATATGTGGGAACTAATATGAGCATCCAGGTTCTGCTATTGGTTATTGACCGGAAACGAGTCTCGGTGATGTCTATATAGTTCTCGAACCCGTAGGGTCCGTACGCTTAAAGTTTGGTGACGATCGGTATTATGAGTTTTTGTGTTTTGATGTACCGAAGGTAGTTCGGAGTCCCGGATATGATCACGGACATGACGAGGAGTATCAAAATGGTCGAGACATAAAGATCAATATATTGGATGACTATGTTCAGACACCGGAAGTGTTTCAGGAGGTCTCAGACATTTACCGGAGTACCGGGGGGGTTACTGGAACCCCCCGGGGGGGTTATTGGGCCTCATGGGCCCTAGTGGAGAAGAGGAGGGGCGGCTAGGGCAGGCCGTGATGGAGTCATGTACCTAGGGTAGGGTCACAGACCTGATCTAAGTACCCTGCCCAAGGACACCCTTAGAAGAAATCACCTTCCAGTCGACCTACGAGGGACTCACTCGACTGACTTGAAGGACTCGACCATGAAGACTCACTCGACCACCAGAAGGTCAAGAGGCACTCTGCACTGCAACGGTCTGTAATTGAGTAGACTTTATGATAGTAAAGACACTTTATGTGGGGCGTTACCAGTAACGCCCCGGACTTAATGTACCTTAAACCCTTCATTACGTGGGTTGGCTGGGGTCCTGGCGCACTCTATATAAGCCACCCCCCTCCACAGGCAGAGGGGTTCGGCACCCTGTAATCCATATACACATAATCCACTCGACCGCCTCCGGGCTCCGAGACGTAGGGCTTTTACTTCCTCCGAGAAGGGCCTGAACTCGTACATCTCTTGTGTTTACAACCTCTCCATAGCTAGGACCTTGCCTCTCCATACCTACCCCCCACTCTACTGTCAGATTTAGATCCACGACAGTTGGCGCCCACCGTGGGGCCGGTGTTTTAGCGATTTTGTGGAGAAGTTGCGATTCTTCCGAGTACTTTCATCATGGTAGCTGCTGGAGTTTTGGTCGAGGGTCGAGAGATTCGTCTCGGTGCTCTCACCTTCGTCGCCGACGACTCCGCCTGGCTCCAGGAGGCTCCACTCGACGTCGATGCGCTCCCCGTCCGCGGTGCGACGCATTTTCGCGCATGTGTCCGCGGCGTTCTGCTGCGGCAACCGTCGACCCCATATCGGTCGACTCCCCTATCGACCACCCTCCCGGTCTCCCGCCAGCGCAAGCGCTCGGGTCGGTCGAGGCTTCAGCGGTGGGTGAGACACGCGGTGGCTCGCCAGACGGCCACCACCCAAGTTGCGGCAATCGAGCCCGACGAATCTCTCTACGGCCTGTTCGATCTGTCGACTGGCTCCGTAGAGACTGCATCCGAATGCGATAGCAGTGATCCAGCGGCGGAAATCCTGATGGTCGACGGGCCTCGCAGCCCCCCTGGCTTCGCCCGTGATGGTGGGGCAGGCGACGGAGGCGACCCCGCACGAGACCACGAAGAGTACCAGCCCGAGCCACTCGACTCTCTGCAAAGAGAGGAACTTCGCCGCAGGAACATGGATGCCCTGCATACTCCCATCGCAGGAGAAACCCCCGAGGCTCGCGCCTTGGAGGAGGCACGTTTGGCCAATTTGGCCGAACGCGCTCGCCTGGAGAATCTTCAGCGAGCACTCGACGAGCGCGCGCGGCAACGAGTTCCCGACGCCAATCGACGTCAACTCTTCCCGCCGACTCAGGTATATCGAACCCCAATCCAGAATTTAGCAGCTGCGACCCGTATAGCAGAGTCCATCCAGCCCTCTCAGTCGGAAGCTGGCAGAGGCTTGATGCAGATCAGGGATCTGCTCCGGGCAGCAGGAGATCAGAATTCAGCCGTGTCGCAGTCGCGCAACAGAATTCACAGTCGATCCGTCGCTGCGAATACGGTTCAGTCGGCTCACAGTCCCAGATCGCCTCCGCGGCGTGAAGGGCGCGAGAATCGGCGAGACCAATATGGAGACCGACACGACCGAGATGATAGGCGTCGAGTGCCCACTTCCCCTCCGAGGGGTGGGTCTTACGCTCCTCGGCAGCAAGATGACAGACGTCAGCTCAGTGCGGGGCGAAGAGTTCCAGTCGACCCCAGAGAACCAGGCTTCGACGCGCGATCCATTATCGTGCAAGGCTTGGTCGACCGGAACAGAGCCCATCGAGGTGGACTCGACAGAGATGCGCCCACGAGCAGTCGAGTGCACGTTTCTGGTCCGGAATGTTTCAGCAGAGCTATCAGAGCCGCAGTGATTCCTCCCAATTTCAGGTTGGCAACAGGAGTCAGCAAGTTCACCGGTGAGTCTAAGCCTGAAACTTGGCTTGAGGACTACCGAGTGGCGGTTCAGATTGGTGGTGGGAATGACGAGGTGGCCATGAAGCATTTGCCCCTCATGTTGGAAGGTTCTGCCAGAGCGTGGTTGAATCAGTTACCTCCTAGCAGCATTTACACTTGGGAAGATCTGTCCCGAGTGTTCGTCAGAACGTTTGAAGGAACTTGCAAGCGACCGGCTGGATTGACGGAGCTGCAAGTCTGCGTGCAGAAGACCAATGAGACTCTCAGGGAGTATATTCAGAGATGGATCACTTTGCACCATACTGTGGAGAATGTGTCTGATCATCAGGCAGTCTGCGCCTTCAAGGATGGTGTCAAGAACAGAGAATTGAGTTTGAAATTTGGTCGAACCGGAGACATGACCTTGAGTCGGATGATGGAAATTGCTACCAAGTACGCCAACGGCGAAGAAGAAGACCGACTCCGAAGCGGCAAGCACAAGCCGAGCCAGTCGGAGAAGGGAAACACCAGTCGGAAACAGAAGCGGAAGGCTGAACCGGCAGCTCCTGGAGAGGCTCTGGCCGTGACTCATGGAAAGTTTAAAGGGAAACCAAAAGGATCCTGGAACCCTAAGAAGGTAAAGGATAAAGAAGGGAACGACGTGATGGATATGCCGTGTCACATCCACACGAAGAAAGACGAAGAGGGGAATATCATTTACCCAAAGCATACCACTCGCCAATGTCGACTCCTGATCCAGCAGTTTCAAGGAAAACAGTCTAAAGACAAGGAAAAGGAGTCGGACAAGGCCGAAGACAAGGAGGACAGTGAGGAAGGATATCCGCATGTCAACTCCACTCTGATGATCTTTGCAGATGTGGAAAGCAAGAGTCGATTGAAAGTCATTAACCGCGAGGTGAACATGGTTACCCCAGCAAAAGCAAATTATCTGAGATGGTCCCAAACACCCATCACATTCGACCAATCTGATCACCCGACTCATATTGCCACCCCTGGGAGGCAAGCTTTGGTGGTCGATCCAGTTGTCGAAGGCACTCGACTGACAAAAGTGCTGATGGACGGTGGTAGCGGGCTGAATTTGTTGTATGCAGACACACTGAAAGGAATGGGCATTCCGATGTCCCGACTGAGCACCAGTAACATGAGCTTTCATGGAGTTATACCAGGGAAGAAAGCCGAGTCACTCGGCCAAATAGCTCTGGACGTGGTGTTTGGTGATTCGAAACATTTTCGCAAAGAGAAGTTGACGTTTGAGGTCGTGGATTTTCAGAGTGCATATCATGCCATTTTGGGGAGACCAGCTTATGCACGGTTCATGGCTCGACCATGTTACGTGTACCTCAAATTGAAGATGCCCGGCCCCAAAGGAGTGATCACTGTCACCGGTGATCGGAAAAAGGCAGAAGAGTGCTTTCAGAAGGGCTCAAAGATTGCTGATTCCCAGGTGACAGCGGTCGAGTTTGAAGAATACAAGCAAAACGCAGATCCGAGTGATTTGCTGCGATCCAAGAAACCCGCCACAGAATCTGCATTTCAGTCGTCCGGTGAGACGAAGCCTGTTCACATTCACCCGACCGACCCCGATGCAGCCCCGACCCACATCTCCACAACACTCGACCCGAAATAGGAAGAAGCGCTCATCCAGTTCCTCCGTGAGAACTGGGACATTTTTGCATGGAAGCCCGCTGACATGCCAGGTGTTCCCAGGGGACTGGCTGAGCATCGCCTAAGAGTCGACTCATCAGCAAAACCAGTCAAAGAGCATCTTCGGCGGTCCG
Organism: Triticum aestivum; assembly: GCF_018294505.1. Taxonomy (NCBI): domain Eukaryota; kingdom Viridiplantae; phylum Streptophyta; class Magnoliopsida; order Poales; family Poaceae; genus Triticum; species Triticum aestivum. Next base: position 609,805,891 of record NC_057810.1, on the reverse strand, counting down.
CCGTCCAGAAGAGAAAAGCCATTGGTGAGGAAGTGGCTCGACTGTTGGCGGCAGGATTTATCCGAGAGATATACCACTCCGAATGGCTCGCTAATGTCGTCATGGTTCCTAAGAAGGACAAATCGCTCCGAATGTGCATTGATTTCAAGCACATCAACCGGGCCTGCCCGAAAGATCATTTTCCTCTCCCTCGCATAGATCAAATTGTTGACTCGACCGCGGGATGCGAGAGATTGTCTTTTCTAGACGCCTACTCCGGGTACCACCAGATCCGTCTGTACGGACCCGACGAGGTAAAAACAGCTTTCATCACTCCATTCGGGTGCTTCTGCTATATCACCATGCCATTCGGCCTCAAGAATGCCGGAGCCACATTTATGCGAATGATTCAGAAGTGTCTACTCACTCAAATCAGTCGGAATGTGGAAGCGTATATGGATGATATCGTCGTCAAGTCACGAAAAGGTTCCGACCTGCTCGCTGACCTCGCCGAAACATTTGCCAACCTCAGAAGGTATGATATCAAGCTCAATCCATCAAAGTGCACATTCGGAGTTCCTGGTGGCAAGTTACTCGGTTTTCTCGTTTCCGAGCGAGGGATCGACGCTAATCCAGAAAAGATCGGCACTATTCTCCGAATGAAACGCCCTGTGCGAGTGCACGATGTCCAGAAGCTTACTGGATGCTTGGCCGCATTAAGTCGATTCATCTCACGACTCGGTGAAAAGGCATTGCCTCTTTACCGACTAATGAAGAAGGCAGACAAGTTCGAGTGGACTCCAGAAGCTGATGCAGCGTTTGCCGAGCTAAAAGCTCTGCTCTCCACCCAGCCGGTGCTTGCTGCTCCAATCAGCAAAGAGCCTCTGTTGCTTTATATCGCAGCCACAGGACAAGTCGTCAGTACAGTGCTTACGGTCGAGCGGGAAGAAGAAGGAAAAGCTTTCAAAGTTCAGCGCCCAGTGTATTATTTGTCTGAAGTCTTGACTCCATCCAAGCAGAGATATCCTCATTATCAGAAGCTTGTGTATGGAATATACATGACCACAAAGAAGGTTGCTCATTATTTCTCTGATCATTCCATCACAGTCGTCAGCGACGCTCCACTATCAGAGATTTTGCACAACAGAGATGCAACTGGTCGAGTGGCGAAATGGGCGATTGAACTTCTTCCCCTTGATATCAAGTTTGAGGCAAAGAAAGCCATTAAGTCCCAGGCAATAGCAGATTTCCTCGCCGAGTGGATTGAACAGCAGCAGCCGACTGAAGTTCACTCGGAGCATTGGACCATGTTTTTTGATGGCTCTAAGATGTTGAATGGTTCCGGTGCTGGGGTTGTCCTGGTTTCCCCCAGAGGAGATAAGCTCAGATATGTGCTCCAGATTCACTTTGATTCCTCCAACAATGAGGCAGAGTATGAGGCCCTCTTATACGGATTGCGCATGGCCATTTCACTCGGCGTCCGTCGCCTGATGGTCTATGGCGATTCAGATTTAGTGGTCAACCAAGTGATGAAGGAGTGGGACGTGAGAAGCCCAGCCATGACTGGATACTGCAGTGCAGTGAGGAAGCTGGAAAAGAAGTTCGAGGGGTTGGAGCTCCATCATATACCCCGACTGAAAAATCAAGCAGCTGATGATCTAGCAAAGATAGGTTCCAAGAGAGGAGCCATTCCGAGTGGTGTGTTCTTGGAGCATATACACACTCCGTCAGTCAAAGAAGATCCTTTCACCGAAGAAGCTCCACAGCCCAAGAGTGCCACAGATCCGACTGAGGTTGAAGTCCCAGCAGTGGTCGACTTGGTCATGGAGGTCTTGGTGGTCATTCCCGACTGGACAGTTCCGTATATCGCGTATATCCTGAGAAAAGAGCTTCCGGAGGATGAGGAAGAGGCTCGACAGATCGTCCGTCGATCTAAAGCCTTTACCGTAATCAAAGGACAGTTATATAGAGAAAGCGCGACTGGAGTTGGTCAGAAGTGCATAACACCAGAAGAAGGTCGAATCATCCTTAATGATATCCACTCGGGACCTGTGGTCATCATGCGTCCTCTCGGACCATCGTGGCCAAAGCATACCGAGCCGGATTTTACTGGCCAAAGGCGAATGAGATGGCAAAGGAAATAGTGGATAAGTGCGAAGGATGTCAGTTCTACTCGAATATGTCGCACAAGCCTGCATCAGCTCTGAAGACCATTCCACTCGTCTGGCCTTTCGCAGTATGGGGGTTGGACATGGTCGGTCCTTTGAGAACAGGTCGAAGTGGCTTCACGCATGTACTGGTGGCAGTCGACAAGTTCACCAAGTGGATTGAGGCTAAACCAATCAAGAACCTTGACGCCGGTACTGTTGTTAGCTTCATCAGGGAACTGATATTCAGATATGGAGTCCCGCACAGCATCATTACGGATAATGGGTCGAACTTTGACTCGGAGGAATTCAGGGATTTCTGCAACTCTCAAGGCACACGAGTCGACTACGCTTCAGTCGCCCATCCGCAGACGAATGGACAAGCAGAGCGAGCCAATGGCCTGATTCTCAAGGGATTGAAACCCCGACTGATGCGTGATCTCAAGCATGCAGCTGGAGCGTGGGTCGACGAACTTCCCTCGGTGCTTTGGGGACTGCGGACCACACCTAATCGATCGACCGGAAGAACTCCATTCTTCTTGGTCTACGGAGCTGAAGCAGTCTTGCCGAGTGATCTTCTCCACAATGCTCCTCGAGTTGAGATCTACAACGAAGCAGAAGCTGAACAAGCGCGGCAGGACGCAGTCGACCTTTTAGAGGAAGAAAGGGAGATGGCTCTGATCCGATCGACCATCTACCAACAAGATTTGCGTCGTTTCCACGCCAGAAATGTGAGGGGTCGAGCCTTCCAGGAAGGAGATTTAGTTCTCCGAGTGGATCAGAAGAAACATCACAAGCTTGCTCCTTCTTGGGAAGGACCCTTCATCGTCACCAAAGTTCTCCACAACGGGGCGTACCGTCTTTACAACGTCGAACATAATATCGACGAGCCCCGAGCTTGGAACGCGGAACTACTCCGCCCATTTTACACTTAAGTTTATCACTCGGATGAGTTGCAATAAAGTACTCCTGTAGTTCATGGATTTCAAAATAATAGTGTCATAGTTCCTCCATAATTTTTGTCACTTTTTATTTTGTCCAATAAAATTTTCCCCTCAGTGGGTGACTTAGCCGCGAATCCGTTTCGCCTAAGTTTGTAAAAATCCTTACCGAGTGGTGAGCCAGACCCCCACTCGGAGGCTTAGCTGCGAATCAGTTTCGCCTAAGATTAAATAAAATCCTACCGAGTGGTAAGCCAGACTTCCACTCGGGGGCTTAGCTGCAGTCCAAGTACTCGCCTAAGTTATAAAATCCTACCGAGTGGTAAGCCAGACTTCCACTCGGAGGCTTAGCTGCAGTCCAAGTACTCGCCTAAGTTATCAAAATCCTACCGAGTGGTAAGCCAGACTTCCACTCGGAGGCTTAGCTGTAGTCCAAGTACTCGCCTAAGTTATAAAATTCCTACCGAGTGGTAAGCCAGACTTCCACTCGGAGGCTTAGCTGCAGTCCAAGTACTTGCCTAAGTTATCAAAATCCTACCGAGTGGTAAGCCAGACTTCCACTCGGAGGCTTAGCTGCAGTCCAAGTACTCGCCTAAGTTATAAAATCCTACCGAGTGGTAAGCCAAACTTCCACTCGGAGGCTTAGCTGCAGTCCAAGTACTCGCCTAAGTTATCAAAATCCTACCAAGTGGTAAGCCAGACTTCCACTCGGAGGCTTAGCTGCAGTCCAAGTACTCGCCTAAGTTATAAAATTCCTACCGAGTGGTAAGCCAGACTTCCACTCGGAGGCTTAGCTGCAGTCCAAGTACTCGCCTAAGTTATCAAAATCCTACCGAGTGGTAAGCCAGACCTTCCACTCGGGGCTTAGCTGCAGCCCAAGTGCTCGCCTAAGATATAAAAATCCTACCGAGTGAAGAGCAAACCTCTCACTCGGGGGCTTAGCTGCAGCCCAGTGCTCGCCTAAGATATAAAAATCCTACCGAGTGAAGAGCAAACCTCTCACTCGGGGGCTTAGCTGCAGCCCAGTGCTCGCCTAAGATATAAAAATCCTACCGAGTGAAGAGCAAACCTCTCACTCGGGGGCTTAGCTGCAGCCCAGTGCTCGCCTAAGATATAAAAATCCTACCGAGTGAAGAGCAAACCTCTCACTCGGGGGCTTAGCTGCAGCCCAGTGCTCGCCTAAGATATAAAAATCCTACCGAGTGAAGAGCAAACCTCTCACTCGGGGGCTTAGCTGCAGCCCAGTGCTCGCCTAAGATATAAAAATCCTACCGAGTGAAGAGCAAACCTCTCACTCGGGGGCTTAGCTGCAGCCCAGTGCTCGCCTAAGATATAAAAATCCTACCGAGTGAAGAGCAAACCTCTCACTCGGGGCTTAGCTGCAGCCCAGTGCTCGCCTAAGATATAAAAATCCTACCGAGTGAAGAGCAAACCCCTCACTCGGGGGCTTAGCTGCAGCCCAGCGCTCACCTAAGTGGATTAAGGAATAAGTCGACTGCAGTGAGCGTCTTGCTTTGAACCTGCAAAAGACATTTCAAGCCAAAAGCAATCATATTCAAACATCAAATTCAAGTTCGGAACGATACCTAAAGGAACCGAAAGTGCTCAGGCGCTAAGCCTGTTAAGGTTTATCGGTTACAACTCCACTCGGCATACCGAGGCAAATTTAAAGCGTCGAGCTTAAAAGAAGTTTTTTACCCCTCCTGTGGAGGGCTGGAAGGTGCAACAAACTCATCAAGATCAATTCCATCTGCGATCCGAGTGGCAGCAGCAATGAAAGTTTCCATAAAGGACCTGAAGTCGTGTTTCTTGGTGTTGGCCACCCGGAGGGCCGCCAGCTTGTCTTCTCGCGCATCTTTGCAGTGGACTCGGGCCAGACACAGAGCAACATCTGCACCGCACCGAGCCGAGGACTTTTTCCACTCCTGCACTCGACCAGGGACCGTGTTCAAGCGAGCCATCAGCGACTCGAGGTCGTTCTGGAGTGTCTCCCTGGGCCAGAGCGTTGAGTCGATGCGAGATGTGGCGACCTTCAGCCTTGCAAGATAGTCCACGACAGCTGCAACACGGGACTCCAGTCGGAAAACATTCATGGCAACTTCGTCGTTCACCGGAGAATTGACGGGGTCAAGGTTTGGTTCCAGCCGGCTAGTCTCTTCTTCAAAGTCTTGACAAAATTCTGCAAGGGCGATCACCGAGTCAAGGCAATGGTCGAATGGAAAAATCACAGTTGAAAATGATTGTTGAGCGTAAAGGTTTACCTTCAAGCATAAGGAACAGCTTCTTGGCAAGACCACTCAGGAAGGCCTCCAGATCATTTTTCTTCCCAAGAGCAGCTTTCAGATTGGTATTTTCTTGTTCAAGCTTGGTGACTGAAGCTAACTTCTCGTCAGCAAGCTTGATCTTCTCAGCTAGTTCAAGGTCTTTTTTCTGTTGGGCCTCCTTCACCTTACCTGCAAGTTACAGCAAGATCAGATTTTGAAACAAATAAAGGGAAAAAGCAGTCGTCGAGGTCTCACCAAACATACCTTTGGTCTCCTCCTTTGCCTTCGTCAGATTCTCCTGAACCAGCTTCAAATCCAGCTCGAGCTGAATGTGCTTGTTTTCCAGCTCAGTGTAGCGAGCCGCAAGGTCACAGGATCTCTGCGAAGAATCAATCGACTAAATGTCAAAGATAATTCACTTCCGAGTGGAAAAGGAAAAATCATGCGTTTCTAAGACTACAGCCGAATACAAGCATTCGACCGTAGTCTCGGGGACTACACCCAGTGGGTGCACTCAGCGTGCCCCCACTAATCCTATTGAAGACAGAGTCGACCAGTCGACCTCAAAAAAAAACAAGATGTATTCTTTAAGACTGTAATCGACTGCAAGCAGTCGACCACAGTCTCGGGGACTACACCCAGTGGGTGCACTCAGCGTGCCCCCACCGGTTTGCGAAATCCATTCGCCATAGTCGAATGACGGAAAGACTGAACTTATAAAGCCTAAGGCCGACTACCAGCAGTCGACCTTAGCCTTGGGGACTACACCCAGCGGGTGCACTCAGCGTGCCCCCGCTAACACGGAGTTTAAATCGACACACCCAGTGGGTGATTACTATAAATTCTGGAAAGAAAAGTTTTTGATAGCATATCCTAACAGAACAAGCGGTGGTCGACTGACCTGAACATTGCTTTGAAGGGCGGAACTGGCGTCGTAAGCTGCCTGGCTCGCATCCCGGATGGTCTTCAACTGCTCCATCATGATCCCTGCCTGGCGTATCGCCTCCTTCGCGGCGCCAGCTTGGTCCTCTGGGACGTGGTGCATCGTGAAGAGGGAGGGCTGCAGAGCACTCGTCAGTGGATCTGCGAAGGACACAGTGTGTCGAGTGGTGTTCTCCTCCTCCGCGACCAGAGTCTCAGGCACCGTCACATCCTGGGGCACCCTGCCGGCAGACGCTTTCCTACTCCTTCTGTGCTTCAGCGGTTCCTCATCTTCATCATCATCAGGGAGAGTGATAACAACATTGGATGGAGCTACAGAAAAGAATCAGAATTAGAGATCATGAGTCAGTCGACTAGAAACGGTGTTAAGAGTATAGTACCAGGTTTTGAGGTTGCTGCGTCCTCCATCTCATGGTCGTCAGCCCGGGCTGAGGTCTCAGAAGTAGCAGCACTGCAACTCCAAAGAATCAGTCGACTAACTCCAGCGCCAACCAGAGATAAAGTTCGCACAAAACAAGAAGACTTAAGCAGCATGATTACCCTGATATGGTGGGGATGGACACCTTCATCTTCGGCAGGAGCTTGGTCGGCTTTGACGGGGCCGCCCTGGGCTGCTTCGACGCCTTTTCAGTCGGCGCCGGAGAGGTGGTCCGAGGGCGCTTGGTCGACTGTGTAACAGTCACAACCCCCTTGCCACGTTCAGTCGCAGGGTCATGGACAAGCTTCGACCGCCTTTCCGAGCGCGGTGGTGCGACCTCCTCCTCCTCCTCTTCTTCGTCATCATCATCATCATCGTCATCGTCATCGTCATCATCATCATCCTCAGCGGCGTCCGAGTCCCACTCCTCCTCCTGGCTCTCGCCCCCGCTTGCTTCTCCCTCCTCAGTCGGAGCCTGTGCTCCATTGGGCATCGAGTACAGCTCAGTGAGGACCTGATAGAGATCAAGACAAAGATCAGTCGACCGATCGGCAGAGAAAACAGAAATAAATGTGACAAGAATACAATGGGAAGTGGAGCAGACATACCTTGTTTGGATCACTGTGGTGGTCGAGTGGAGGAATCCTTCTGGCTCCACGAGGGTTATCCTTGTTCCCAGTAACAGCGGCCATCCACCTTTCCAGAGTGGCATCGTCGACTGCTTCTGGATTGACCCGAGTCTCATCCTCAGTCCCGCGGTACAACCACATGCAATGGCTCCGGAACTGAAGAGGCTGGATACGACGCCTAAGAAAAACCTCCAGGAGATCCATACCCGTCACTCCCTCCCGAACCAACTGAACTACACGCTCCATCAGCATCTTCACGTCAGCTTTCTCCTCCGGAATCACCTTCAGAGAGGAGGGCTTGTTCACTCGGCCCATGGTGAACTGAGGGAGTCCACTCGACTGCCCCGGCGTCGGCTGATCCTGGCAGTAGAACCAGGTCGACTGCCAGCCTCTGACTGACTCGGGAAATGTCATGGCTGGGAAGGTGCTCTTGTTCCTCACCTGGATCCCCAGACCCCCACACATTTGGACAACTTGGGTTTTTTCGTCGCCTGGGCTCGCCTTCTTCACGGTCTGAGAGCGACACGTGAATATGTGCTTGAACAAACCCCAATGCGGTCGACAACCCAGAAAACTCTCACACATGGACACAAACGCGGCAAGATAGGCGATAGAATTCGGGGTGAAGTGGTGGAGTTGCGCTCCAAAGAAGTTCAAGAAACCACGGAAGAAAATGCTCGGCGGCAAAGAAAATCCGCGGTCGACATGGGTAGCCAGAAGCACGCACTCACCCTCTTCCGGCTGGGGCTGCCACTCTTTCCCCGGAAGCCTTGCAGCTCCATGAGGGATCAGGCCCTCGTTGGCCATGTCGAGGAGATCCGTCTCCGTGATGGTCGATTGGATCCAATCTCCCTGGACCCAGCCTTTCGGCAGGCGAGATCTAGACGAAGACCCGCCGCGACTGGTGGATCTCCCCTTCGCCTTCTCCGTCGCCGACGCCTTCTTCGCGCGTTCCAGCGCCGCCGTCTTCTCCTTGACCATGGCTGCCGGCGAGACGCGCGAGGAGAAGTTGTGCGGAGGCGAGAGCGAGCGCGTTGGGCGGAGACGAAGGGAGCAGAGAGAGATGCTGAGGCACTGCTCAAAAAACCCTCGCCGGGCGCGTTTATAAGATCCCTTCCGAGTGGATGACAGGTGGGCCCGGTCGATCTAATCATATCCTGAAACAGTTGCGCGGACGTGATACGTGGCGAAAAAAGCGGCGCGGGGATCGAGGCGTCTATGCCCTGTCCCATCCGAGCGCCGCGGTCCGCCCCGCTTCGCGCGCTTCCCCAAATTTCGTATCCCGCGGAATCCGCGAACGGCAGATCGGTCTGCCAGACGCGGGATTTCCTGCGATCCGTCGCTCGGAAATCGGCGAAGTCCAAAAGATCACTCGACGAAGGAAAAGAATGGATCGAGTCGACTGAAGAAAAGTTGCTCACTATCAACAAAGAGATTTTTTGGTTCAAAACAACGCACGACCAGTATGCGAAGGCTAATCGGAAACAACATCAACTCCTTCATCACTCAAGCCTCAATCCATTCGGGGGCTAATGATGGAGTCATGTACCTAGGGTAGGGTCACAGACCTGATCTAAGTACCCTGCCCAAGGACACCCTTAGAAGAGATCACCTTCCAGTCGACCTACGAGGGACTCACTCGACTGACTTGAAGGACTCGACCACGAAGACTCACTCGACCACCAGAAGGTCAAGAGGCACTCTGCACTGCAACGGTCTGTAATTGAGTAGACTTTATGATAATAAAGACACTTTATGTGGGGCGTTACCAGTAACGCCCCGGACTTAATGTACCTTAAACCCTTCATTACGTGGGTTGGCTGGGGTCCTGGCGCACTCTATATAAGCCACCCCCCTCCACAGGCAGAGGGGTTCGGCACCCTGTAATCCATATACACATAATCCACTCGACCGCCTCCGGGCTCCGAGACGTAGGGCTTTTACTTCCTCCGAGAAGGGCCTAAACTCGTACGTCTCTTGTGTTTACAACCTCTCCAAAGCTAGGACCTTGCCTCTCCATACCTACCCCCCACTCTACTGTCAGATTTAGATCCACGACAGGCCGTGCGCCCCTCCCCCTCTAGTCCGAATTGGACAAGGAGGGGAGGCGGCGCCCCCCTTTCCTTCCTCTCTTTCTCTCTCTCTCTCTCTTTCCCCCTTCTCCTACTAGTACAAGGAAAGGAGGAGTCCTACTCCCGGTGGGAGTAGGACTCGCCCCTTGGCGCGCCCTCCTCCTAGGTCGGCCGCCTCCCCCTTGCTCCTTTATATACGGGGGCAGGGGGCACCTCTAGACAGACAATTGATCATTGATCTCTGAGCCGTGTGCGGTGCCCCCCTCCACCATATTCCACCTCGGTAATATCATAGCGGTGCTTAGGCGAAGCCCTGCGTCAGTAGCATCATCAACACTGTCATCACGCCGTCGTGCTGACGGAACTCTCCCGCAATGCTCTGCTGGATCGGAGTTCGTGGAACGTCATCGAGCTGAACGTGTGCTGAACTTGGAGGTGATGTACGTTCAGTACTTGATCGGTCGGATCGTGAAGACGTATGACTACATCAACGGCGTTGTGCTAACGCTTCCGCTTTCGGTCTACGAGGGTACATGGACTACACTCTTCCCTCTTGTTGCTATGCATCACCATGATCTTGCGTGTGCGTAGGAATTTCTTTGAAATTACTACGTTCCCCAACAGTGGCATCCGAGCCAGGTTTATGCATAGATGTTATATGCACGAGTAGAACACAAGTGAGTTGTGGGCAATACAAGTCATACTGCTTACGAGCAAGTCATACTTTGGTTCGGCGGTATTGTTGGATGAAGTGGCCCGGACCGACATTATGCGTACGCTTACGCGAGATTGGTTCTACCGACGTGCTTAGCACACAAGTGGCGGGCGGGTGTCTGTTTCTCCAACTTTAGTTGAACCGAGTGTGGCTACGTCCGGTCCTTGTGAAGGTTAAAATAGCACTAACTTGACGAAATATCGTTGTGGTTTTGATGCGTAGGTAAGAATGGTTCTTGCTAAGCCCATAGCAGCCACCTAAAACTTGCAACAACAAAGTAGAGGACGTCTAACTTGTTTTTGTAGGGCATGTTGTGATGTGAGATGGTCAAGACATGATGCTAAATTTTATTGTATGAGATGATCATGTTTTGTAACAAAGTTATCGGCAACTGGAAGGAGCCATATGGTTGTCGCTTTATTGTATGCAATGCAATCGCCCTGTAATTGCTTTACTTTATCACTAAGCGGTAGCGATAGTCATAGAAGCAATAGTTGGCGAGACGACAACGATGCTATGATGGAGATCAAGGTTTCGCGCCGGTGACGATGGTGATCATGACGGTGCTTCGGAGATGGAGATCACAAGCACAAGATGATGATGGCCATACATATCACTTATATTGATTGCATGTGATGTTTATCCTTTATGCATCTTATTTTGCTTTGATTGACGGTAGCATTATAAGATGATCTCCCACTAAATTTCAAGGTATAAGTGTTCTCGCTGAGTATGCACCATTGCGAAAGTTCTTCGTGCTGAGACACCACGTGATGATCGGGTGTGATAAGCTCTACGTTCAAATACAACGCGTGTAAGACAATTTTACACACGCAGAATACTCAGGTTAAACTTGACAAGCCTAGCATATACAGATATGGCCTTGGAACACTGAGACCGAAAGGTCGAGCGTGAATCATATAGTAGATATGATCAACATAGTGATGTTCACCATTGAAAACTACTCCATCTCACGTGATGATCGGACATGGTTTAGTTGATTTAGATCACATGATCACTTAGATGATTAGAGGGATGTCTATCTAAGTGGGAGTTCTTAAGTAATATGATTAATTGAACTTTAATTTATCATGAACTTAGTACCTGATAGTATTTTTGCTTGTCTATGTTATTGTAGATAGATGGCCCATGTTGTTGTTCTGTTGAATTTTAATGCGTTCCTTGAGAAAGCTAAGTTGAAAGATGATGGTAGCAATTACACGGAATGGGTTCATAACTTGAGGATCATCATCATTGCTGCACAGAAGAAATACGTCCTGGAAGCACCGCTGGGTGCCAGGCCTGCTGCAGATGCAACTAACGACGTTAAGAATGTCTGGCAGAGCAAAGCTGATGACTACTCGATAGTTCAGTGTGCCATGCTTTACGGCTTAGAACCGGGACTTCAACGATGTTTTGAACGTCATGGAGCATATGAGATGTTCTAGGAGTTGAAGTTAATATTTCAAGCAAATGCACGGATTGAGAGATATGAAGTCTCCAATAAGTTCTATAGCTGCAAGATGGAGGAGAATAGTTCTGTCAGTGAACATATACTCAAAATGTCTGGGTATAATAATCACTTGATTCAACTGGGAGTTAATCTTCCTGATGATAGTGTCATTGACAGAATTCTTCAATCACTTCCGCCAAGCTACAGGAGCTTTGTGATGAACTATAATATGCAAGGGATGAACAATACTATTCCCGAGCTCTTCGCAATGCTAAAAGTTGCGGAGGTAGAAATCAAGAAGGAGCATCAATTATTGATGGTCAATAAGACCACCAGTTTCAAGAAAAAGGGTAAAGGAAAGAAGAAGGGGAACTTCAATAAGAGCAAGCAAGTTGCCACTCAGGAGAAGAAACCCAAGTCTGGACCTAAGCATGAGACTGAGTGCTTTACTGCAAAGGGACTGGTCACTGGAAGCGGAACTGCCCCAAGTATTTGGCGGATAAGAAGGATGGCAAGGTGAACAAAGGTATATGTGATATACATGTTATTGATGTGTACCTTACTAATGCTCGCAGTAGCACATGGGTATTTGATACTGGTTCTTTTGCTAATATTAGCAACTCGAAACGGGGACTACGGATTAAGCGAAGATTGGCAAAGGATGAGGTGACGATGCGCGTGGGAAATGGTTCCAAAGTCGATGTGATCGCAGTCGGCACGCTACCTCTACATCTACCTTCGGCATTAGTTTTAGACCTGAATAATTGTTATTTGGTGCCAGCGTTGAGCATGAACATTATATCTGGATCTTGTTTGATGCGAGACGGTTATTCATTTAAATTAGATAATAATGCTTGTTCTATTTATATGAGTAATATCTTTTTGTTGGGGAACGTTGCAGAAAATTAAAAATTTTCCTACGGTTTCACCAAGATCCATCTATGAGTTCATCTAAGCAATGAGTCATGGGAGAGAGATTGCATCTACATACCACTTGTAGATCGCGTGCGGAAGCGTTCAAGAGAACGGTGATGATGGAGTCGTACTCGCCGTGATTCAAATCACCGATGACCAAGTGCCGAACGGACAGCACATCCGCGTTCAACACACGTACGGAGCGGATGACGTCTCCTCCTTCTTGATCCAGCAAGGGGGAAGGAGAGGTTGATGATGATCCAGTAGCACAACGGCGTGGTGGTGGATGCAGCAGAACTCCGGCAGGGCTTCGCCAAGCTGCTGCGGGAGGAGGACGAGGTGTAGCAAGGGGAGGGAGGCGCCAAGACACAGGGTGCGGCTGCCCTCCCCCTTGACCTCCTTTATATAGGCCCCTAGGGGGGCGCCGGCCCTGGGAGATCCAATCTCCCAAGGGGGCGGCGGCCAGGGGGGTAGAGTGCCCCCCAAGGCAAGTGGGGCGCCCCCCCCCCCCCCACCTATGGTTTCCAACCCTAGGCACAGAGGGGGGCCCAGGGGGCGCACCAGCCCACTAGGGGCTGGTTCTCCTCCCACTTCAGCCCACGGGGCCCTCCGGGATAGGTGGCCCCACCCGGTGGACCCCCGGGACCCTTCCGGTGGTCCCGATACAATACCGGGTGACCCCGAAACTTTCCCGATGGTCGAAACAGCACTTCCTATATATAATTCTTTACCTCTAGACCATTCCGGAACTCCTCGTGACGTCCAGGATCTCATCCGGGACTCCGAACAACATTCGGTTTGCTGCATACTCATATTCATACAACCCTAGCGTCACCGAACCTTAAGTGTGTAGACCCTACGGGTTCGGGAGACATGCAGACATGACCGAGACGGCTCTCCGGTCAATAACCAACAGCAGGATCTGGATACCCATGTTGGCTCCCACATACTCCTTGATGATCTCATCGGATGAACCACGATGTCGAGGATTCAAGCAACCCCGTATACTATTCCCTTTGTCAGAGGTATGTTACTTGTCTGAGATTCGATCGTCGGTATCCCAATACCTCGTTCAATCTCGTTACCGGCAAGTCACTTTACTCGTACCGTAATGCATGATCCCGTGACCAGACACTTGGCCACTTTGAGCTCATTATGATGATGCACTACCGAGTGGGCCCAGTGATACCTCTCCATAATACGGAGTGACAAATCCCAGTCTCGATCCGTGTCAACCCAACAGACACTTTCGGAGATACCTGTAGTGCACCTTTATAGTCACCTAGTTACGTTGTGACGTTTGGTACACCCAAAGCACTCCTACGGTATCCAGGAGTTACACGATCTCGTGGTCTAAGGAAGAGATACTTGACATTGGAAAAGCTCTAGCAAAACGAACTACACGATCTTGTGCTATGCTTAGGATTGGGTGTTGTCCATCACATCATTCTCCCAATGATGTGATCCTGTTATCAACGACATCCAATGTCCATAGTCAGGAAACCATGACTATCTGTTAATCAACGAGCTAGTCAACTAGAGGCTCACTAGGGACATGTTGTGGTCTGAGTATTCACATGTGTATTACGATTTCCGGATAATACAATTATAGCATGAATAAAAGAGAACTATCATGAACAAAGAAATATAATAATAATCCTTTTATTATTGCCTCTAGGGCATATTTCCAACACTTTTATGGTCATGCACCCTTAAAGAGTGGTCTATTTTTGTTGAATCTCGATAGTAGTGATACACATATTCATAATGTTGAAGCCAAAAGATGCAAAGTTGATAATGATAGTGCAACTTATTTGTGGCACTATCGTTTGGGTCATATTGGTGTAAAGTGCATGAAGAAACTCCATATTGATGGACTTTTGGGATCACTTGATTATGAATCACTTGGTACTTGCGAACCATGCCTCATGGGCAAGATGACTAAAACGCCGTTCTCCGGAACTATGGAGCGAGCAACAAATTTATTGGAAATCATACATACTGATGCATGTGGTCCGATGAATATTGAGGCTCACGGCGGGTATCGTTATTTTCTCACCTTCACAGATGATTTGAGCAGATATGGGTATATCTACTTAATGAAACATAAATCTGAAACATTTGAAAAGTTCAAAGAATTTCAGAGTGAAGTGGAAAATCATCGTAACAAGAAAAAAAAGTTTCTACGATCTGATCATGGAGGAGAATATTTGAGTTACGAGTTTGGTCTACATTTGAAACAATGCGGAATAGTTTGATGCCCCTAGCTAGGCATAAAAGCGAAGATAGGTCTAAGTAGTGCCATCTTTGGCACTCATCTTTCTAATGGAGTTATGCTCAAGTCCGGGAGGCTCTTTGTGTTTCCCTTCATGCTCAGAGATACATTGATCTAAGGCATCCAACCGCTTATTGTAAAGTGTGATCAAATTATTCATGCAGTTGATACTCCCAACAATATTCTTAAAAGGTTCAACAAGTTTTTGCAATTCAAGTAGTTTCTCTAAAATTTGGGTTCATTCAAGAGAGAAGGGTGATCCTTCTTGTCGGGGAAGTACTCCTACTATCCCCTCTATAATTTCATAAGCGGAACTAGGATCAATTTCAATAAATTCCCTTTTGCGGCGAAATCAAGGAGTTGTTTGTGGGGTAAGGTTAACCCAATGTAAAAATTGCAAATTAAAATCTTGAAATCTCCTTCTAAAGCGCAACTACGATAAGATTCTAACATCCTAAACCAAGCATCTTTTAAATTTGCACCTTGTCTTTGCTTGAAGTGGAGAACTTCAAAGTAAGGAGACGAAGGGATAAAGACTGAGCTAGCCATAACGACAAGGTAAACGATCTAACACACAAGCAAACGAAAAAAGGCAAGCGAAAAGAGAGAGAGGGAGATTGGGAAAGAGAGGGTGAATAAAATGGCAAGGGTGAAGTGGGGGAGAGGGAAACGAGAGGCAAATGCCAAATAATGTAAATGCGAGGGAGATGAGTTTGTGATGGGTACTTGGTATGTCTTGACTTGAGCGAAGACCTCCCCGGCAACGGTGCCAGAAATCCTTCTTGCTACGTCTTGAGCTTGAGTTGGTTTTCCTTGAAGAGGAAAGGGTGATGCAGCAATAGTAGCGTAAGTATTTCCCTAAGTTTTTGAGAACCAAGGTATCAATCCAGTAGGAGGCTCCTCAAAAGTCCCACGCACCTACACAAATAAACAAAGAACTCGCAACCAACGCAATAAAGGGGTTGTCAATCCCTTCATGGCCACTTGCGAAAGTGAAATCTGATAGAGATAATATGATAAGATAAATATATTTTTGGTATTTTATAATATAGATGCAAAAATTAAAGATGCAAATAAAAGTAGATTGAAAGCTTATATGATAAAAGATAGACCCGGGGGCCATAGGTTTCACTAGTGGCTTCTCTCAAGATAGCATAAGTATTATGGTGGGTGAACAAATTACTGTCGAGAAATTGATAGAAAAGCGAATAATTATGAGATTATCTAGGCATGATCATGTATATAGGCATCACGTCCACAACAAGTAGACCGACTCCTGCCTGCATCTACTACTATTACTCCACACATCGACCGACTCCTGCCTGCATCTAGAGTATTAAGTTCATAAAGAACAAAGTAACGCATTAAGCAAGATTACATGATGTAGAGGGATAAACTCATGCAATATGATATAAACCCCATCATTTTATCCTCGATGGCAACAATACAATACAATACAATACGTGCCTTGCAACCCTTTCTGTCACTGGGTAAGGACACCACAAGATTGAACCCAAAGCTAAGCACTTCTTCCATCGCAAGAAAGATCAATCTAGTAGGCAAACCAAACTGATAATTCGAAGAGACTTGCAAAGATAACTCAATCATACATAAAAGAATTCAGAGGAGATTCAAATATTTCTCATAGATAAACTTGATCATAAACCCACAATTCATCGGATCTCAACAAACACACCGCAAAAAGAGTTTACATCGAATAGATCTCCACAAGAGAGGGGGAGAACATTGTATTGAGATCCAAAAAGAGAGAAGAAGCCATCTAGCTAATAACTATGGACCCGAAGGTCTATGGTGAACTACTCACAACTCATTGGAGGGGCTATGGTGTTGATGTAGAAGCCCTTCGTGGTCAATTCCCCCTCCGGCAGAGCGCCGGCGTAGGCTCCAAGATGGGATCTCACGGATACAGAAGGTTACGGCGGTGGAAATTGTGTTTCGTTGGCTCCCTGGATGTTTTCGGGGTACGTAGGCTTATATAGGAGGAAGAAGTACGTTGGTGGCCGCCCAAGGGGCCCACAAGATAGGGGGCGCCCAAAGGGGGTGGGCGTGCCCTCCTGTCTCGTGGCCGCCTCGGCCGCTTCTTGACTTGCACTCCAAGTCCTTTGGATCACGTTCGTTCCAAAAATCACGCTCCCGAAGGTTTCATTCCGTTTGGACTCCGTTTGATATTCCTTTTCTTCGAAATACTGAAATAGGCAAAAAACAGCAATATGGGCTGGGCCTCCGGTTAGTAGGTTAGTCCCAAAAATGATATAAATGTGTAAAATAAAGCTCATAAACATCCAAAAGGGGTAATATAATAGCATGGAACAATCAAAAATTATAGATACATTGGAGACGTATCAGCCTCTCGGAGTTGGAAGAAACGTTTTGATAGTGTGACCAAAGCATATGGTTTTATACAGACTTTTGGAGAAGCCTGTATTTACAAGAAAGTGAGTGGGAGCTTTGTAGCATTTCTGATATTATATGTAGACGACATATTGTTGATTGGAAATGATATAGAATTTCTGTATAGCATAAAAGTGTTGGGTTTCGTAGTAATTTCAAAAAATTTCCTACGCGCACACAAGATCATGTGATGCATAGCAACGAGGGGAGAGTGTTGTCTATGTACCCAACGCAGACCGACTGCGGAAGCGATGACACGACGTAGAGGAAGTAGTCGTACGTCTTCACGATCCAACCGATCAAGCACCGAAACTACGGCACCTCCGAGTTCGAGCACACGTTCAGCTCGATGACGATCCCCGGACTCCGATCCAGCAAAGTGTCGGGGAAGAGTTTCGTCAGCACGACGGCGTGGTGACGATCTTGATGAACTACAGCAGCAGGGCTTCGCCTAAACTCCGCTACAGTATTATCGAGGAATATGGTGGCAGGGGGCACCGCACACGGCTAAGGAATCGATCACGTGGATCAACTTGTGTCAACTTGTGTGTTTAGAGGTGCCCCTGCCTCCGTATATAAAGGAGGAGAGGAGGGGAGGCTGGCCGGCCAAGGGGGGGGAGGCGCAGGAGAGTCCTACTCCCACTGGGAGTAGGATTCCCCCTCCAATCCTAGTCCAACTAGGATTCCTCGGAGGGGAAAAGAGGAGGAGGGGGCCGGCCACCTCTCCTAGTCCTAATAGGACTAGGGGAAGGGGGGGGGCGCGCAGCCCATCTAGGGCAGCCCCTTATCTTTTCCACTAAGGCCCACTATGGCCCAAATAGCTCCCGGGGGGTTCCGGTAACCCTCTCGGTAACCCGGTAAAATCCCGATTTCACCCGGAACACTTCCGATGTCCAAACATAGGCTTCCAATATATCAATCTTTATGTCTCGACCATTTCGAGACTCCTCGTCATGTCCGTGATCACATCCGGGACTCCGAACAACCTTCGGTACATCAAAATGCATAAACTCATAATATAACTGTCATCGTAACCTTAAGCGTGCGGACCCTACGGGTTCGAGAACAATGTAGACATGACCGAGACACGTCTCCAGTCAATAACCAATAGCGGGACCTGGATGCCCATATTGGCTCCTACATATTCTACGAAGATCTTTATCGGTCAGACCGCATAACAACATACGTTGTTCCCTTTGTCATCGGTATGTTACTTGCCCGAGATTCGATCGTCGGTATCCAATACCTAGTTCAATCTCGTTACTGGCAAGTCTCTTTACTCGTTCCGTAATACATCATCTCACAACTAACATATTAGTTGTAATGCTTGCAAGGCATGTGATGTGTATTACCGAGAGGGCCCAGAGATACCTCTCCGACAATCGGAGTGACAAATCCTAATCTCGAAATACGCCAACCCAACATCGACCATTGGAGACACCTGTAGTACTCCTTTATAATCACCCAGTTACGTTGTGACGTTTGGTAGTACCCAAAGTGTTCCTCCGGTAAACGGGAGTTGCATAATCTCATAGTCATAGGAACATGTATAAGTCATGAAGAAAGCAATAGCAACATACTAAACGATCGGGTGCTAAGCTAATGGAATGGGTCATGTCAATCAGATCATTCTACTAATGATGTGACCTCGTTAATCAAATAACAACTCTTTGTTCATGGTTAGGAAACATAACCATCTTTGATTAACGAGCTAGTCAAGTAGAGGCATACTAGTGACACTATGTTTGTCTATGTATTCACACATGTATTATGTTTCCGGTAAATACAATTTTAGCATGAATAATAAACATTTATCATGATTATAAGGAAATAAATAATAACTTTATTATTGCCTCTAGGGCATATTTCCTTCAGTCTCCCACTTGCACTAGAGTCAATAATCTAGATTACACTGTAATGATTCTAACACCCATGGAGCCTTGGTGCTGATCATGTTTTGCTCGTGGAAGAGGCTTAGTCAACGGGTCTGCAACATTTAGATCCGTATGTATCTTGCAAATCTCTATGTCTCCCACCTGGACTAGATCCCGGATGGAGTTGAAGCGTCTCTTGATGTGTTTGGTCCTTTTGTGAAATCTGGATTCCTTTGCTAAGGCAATTGCACCAGTATTGTCACAAAAGATTTTCATTGGACCCGATGCACTAGGTATGACACCTAGATCGGATATGAACTCCTTCATCCAGACTCCTTCATTTGCTGCTTCCGAAGCAGCTATATATTCCGCTTCACATGTAGATCCCGCTACAACGCTTTGTTTAGAACTGCACCAACTGACAGCTCCACCGTTTAATGAAAACACGTATCCGGTTTGCGATTTAGAATCGTCTGGATCAGTGTCAAAGCTTGCATCAACGTAACCTTTTACGATGAGCTCTTTGTCACTTCCATATACGAGAAACATATCCTTAGTCCTTTTCAGGTATTTCAGGATGTTCTTGACCGCTGTCCAGTGATCCATTCCTGGATTACTTTGGTACCTCCCTGCTAAACTTATAGCAAGGCACACATCAGGTCTGGTACACAGCATTGCATACATGATAGAGCCTATGGCTGATGCATAGGGAACATCTTTCATATTCTCTCTATCTTCTGCAGTGGTCGGGCATTGAGTCTTACTCAATTTCACACCTTGTAACACAGGCAAGAACCCTTTCTTTGCTTGATCCATTTTGAACTTCTTCAAAATTTTGTCAAGGTATGTGCTTTGTAAAAGTCCAATTAAGCGTCTTGATCTATCTCTATAGATCTTAATGCCTAATATGTAAGCAGCTTCACCGAGGTCTTTCATTGAAAAACTTTTATTCAAGTATCCCTTTATGCTATCCAGAAATTCTATATCATTTCCAATCAGTAATATGTCATCCACATATAATATCAGAAATGCTACAGAGCTCCCACTCACTTTCTTGTAAATACAGGCTTCTCCGAAAGTCTGTATAAAACCAAATGCTTTGATCACACTATCAAAACGTTTATTCCAACTCCGAGAGGCTTGCACCAGTCCATAAATGGATCGCTGGAGCTTGCACACTTTGTTAGCTCCCTTTGGATCGACAAAACCTTCTGGTTGCATCATATACAACTCTTCTTCCAGGAATCCATTCAGGAATGCAGTTTTGACATCCATTTGCCAAATTTCATAATCATAAAATGCGGCAATTGCTAACATGATTCGGACGGACTTAAGCATCGCTACGGGTGAGAAGGTCTCATCGTAGTCAATTCCTTGAACTTGCCGAAAACCTTTTGCGACAAGTCGAGCTTTGTAGACAGTAACATTACCATCAGCGTCAGTCTTCTTCTTAAAGATCCATTTATTCTCAATCGCTTGCCGATCATCGGGCAAGTCAACCAAAGTCCATACTTTGTTCTCATACATGGATCCCATCTCAGATTTCATGGCTTCTAGCCACTTTGCGGAATCTGGGCTCACCATCGCTTCTTCATAGTTCGTAGGTTCATCATGATCTAGTAGCATGACCTCCAGAACAGGATTACCGTACCACTCTGGTGCGGATCTTACTCTGGTTGATCTACGAGGTTCAGTAGTATCTTGATCTGAAGTTTCATGATCATTATCATTGGCTTCCTCACTAACTGGTGTAGGTGTCACTGAAATAGTTTTCTGTGATGAACTACTTTCCAGTAAGGGAGCAGGTACAGTTACCTCATCAAGTTCTACTTTCCTCCCACTCACTTCTTTCGAGAGAAACTCCTTCTCTAGAAATGATCCATTCTTAGCAACGAATGTTTTGCCTTCGGATCTGTGATAGAAGGTGTACCCAACAGTTTCCTTTGGGTATCCTATGAATACACATTTCTCCGATTTGGGTTCGAGCTTATCAGGTTGAAGCTTTTTCACATAAGCATCGCAGCCCCAAACTTTAAGAAACGACAACTTTGGTTTCTTGCCAAACCATAGTTCATAAGGCGTCGTCTCAACGGATTTTGATGGTGCCCTATTTAACGTGAATGCGGCCGTCTCTAAAGCATAACCCCAAAATGATAGCGGTAAATCTGTAAGAGACATCATAGATCGCACCATATCTAGTAAAGTACGATTACGACGTTCGGACACACCATTACGCTGTGGTGTTCCGGGTGGCGTGAGTTGCGAAACTATTCCACAGTTTTTCAAATGTACGCCAAACTCGTAACTCAAATATTCTCCTCCACGATCAGATCGTAGAAACTTTATTTTCTAGTTACGATGATTTTCAACTTCACTCTGAAATTCTTTGAACTTTTCAAATATTTCAGACTTATGTTTCATTAAGTAAATATACCCATATCTGCTTAAATCATCTGTGAAGGTGAGAAAATAACGATATCCGCCACGAGCCTCAATATTCATCGGGCCACATACATCGGTATGTATGATTTCCAACAAATCTGTTGCTCTCTCCATAGTACCGGAGAACGGTGTTTTAGTCATCTTGCCCAAGAGGCACGGTTCGCAAGTACCAAGTGATTCATAATCAAGTGGTTCCAAAAGTCCATCGGTATGGAGTTTCTTCATGCGCTTTATACCGATATGACCTAAACGACAGTGCCACAAATAAGTTGCACTTTCATTATCAACTCTGCATCTTTTGGCTTCAACATTATGAATATGTGTATTACTACTATCGAGATTCAATAAAAATAGACCACTCTTCAAGGGTGCATGACCATAAAAGATATTACTCATATAAATAGAACAACCATTATTCTTTGATTTAAATGAATAACCGTCTCGCATTAAACAAGATCCAGATATAATGTTCATGCTCAACGCTGGCACCAAATAACAATTATTTAGGTCTAATATTAATCCCGAAGGTAGATGTAGAGGTAGCGTGCCGACTGCGATCACATCGACTTTGGAACCGTTTCCCACGCGCATCGTCACCTCGTCCTTTGCCAGTGCCCGCTTATTCTGTAGTCCCTGTTTCGAGTTGCAAATATTAGCAACAGAACCAGTATCAAATACCCAGGTGCTACTGCGAGCTCTAGTAAGGTACACATCAATAACATGTATATCACATATACCTTTGTTCACCTTGCCATCCTTCTTATCCGCCAAATACTTGGGGCAGTTCCGCTTCCAGTGACCAGTCTGCTTGCAGTAGAAGAACTCAGTTTCAGGCTTAGGTCCAGACTTAGGTTTCTTCTCTTGAGCAGCAACTTGCTTGCCGTTCTTTTTGAAGTTCCCCTTTTTCTTCCCTTTGCCCTTTTTCTTGAAACTAGTGGTCTTGTTAACCATCAACACTTGATGCTCCTTCTTGATTTCTACCTCCACAGCTTTCAGCATTGCGAAGAGCTCGGGAATAGACTTGTTCATCCCTTGCATATTATAGTTCATCACGAAGCTCTTGTAGCTTGGTGGCAGTGATTGGAGAATTCTGTCAATGACGCAATCATCCGGAAGATTAACTCCCAATTGAATCAAGTGATTATTATACCCAGACATTTTGAGTATATGCTCACTGACAGAACTGTTCTCCTCCATCTTGCAGCTATAGAATTTATTGGAGACTTCATATCTCTCAATCCGGGCATTTGCTTGAAATATTAACTTCAACTCCTGGAACATCTCATATGCTCCATGACGTTCAAAACGTCGTTGAAGTCCCGATTCTAAGCCGTAAAGCATGGCACACTGAACTATCGAGTAGTCATCAGCTTTGCTCTGCCAGACGTTCATAACATCTGGCGTTGCTCCAGCAGCAGGCCTGGCACCCAGCGGTGCTTCCAGGACGTAATTCTTCTGTGCAGCAATGAGGATAATCCTCAAGTTACGGACCCAGTCCGTGTAATTGCTACCATCATCTTTCAACTTTGCTTTCTCAAGGAACGCATTAAAATTCAACGGAACAACAGCACGAGCCATCTATCTACAATCAACATAAACAAGCAAGATACTATCAGGTACTAAGTTCATGATAAATTTAAGTTCAATTAATCATATTACTTAAGAACTCCCACTTAGATAGACATCCCTCTAATCCTCTAAGTGATTACGTGATCCAAATCAACTAAACCATAACCGATCATCACATGAGATGGAGTAGTTTTCAATGGTGAACATCGTTATGTTGATCATATCTACTATATGATTCACGCTCGACCTTTCGGTCTCCGTGTTCCGAGGCCATATCTGCATATGCTAGGCTCGTCAAGTTTAACCTGAGTATTCTGCGTGTGCAAAACTGGCTTGCACCCGTTGTAGATGGACGTAGAGCTTATCACACCCGATCATCACGTGGTGTCTGGGCACGACGAACTTTGGCAACGGTGCATACTCAGGGAGAACACTTCTTGATAATTTAGTGAGAGATCATCTTATAATGCTACCGTCAATCAAAGCAAGATAAGATGCATAAAAAGATAAACATCACATGCAATCAATATAAGTGATATGATATGGCCATCATCATCTTGTGCCTGTGATCTCCATCTCCGAAGCACCGTCATGATCACCATCGTCACCGGCGCGACACCTTGATCTCCATCGTAGCATCGTTGTCGTCTCGCCAATCTTATGCTTCCACGACTATCACTACCGTTTAGTAATAAAGTAAAGCATTACATCGCGATTGCATTGCATACAATAAAGCGACAACCATATGGCTCCAGCCAGTTGCCGATAACTCGGTTACAAAACATGATCATCTCATACAATAAAATTCAGCATCATGCCTTGACCATATCACATCACAACATGCCCTGCAAAAACAAGTTAGACGTCCTCTACTTTGTTGTTGCATGTTTTACGTGGCTGCTACGGGCTTAAGTAAGAACCAATCTCACCTACGCATCAAAACCACAACGATAGTTTGTCAAATAGACTCCGTTTTAACCTTCGCAAGGACCGGGCGTAGCCATACTTGGTTCAACTAAAGTTGGAGAGGCAGTCGCCCGCAAGCCATCTCTATGCAAAGCACGTCGAGGGAACCGGTCTCGCGTAAGCGTACGCGTAAGGTTGGTCCGGGTCGTCTCGTCCAACAATACCGCCGAACCAAAATATGACATGCTGGTAGGCAGTATGACTTGTATCGTCCACAACTCACTTGTGTTCTACTCGTGCATATAACATCAACATCAATAACCTAGGCTCGGATGCCACTGTTGGGTTTCGTAGTAATTTCAAAAATTTTCCTACGCGCACACAAGATCATGTGATGCATAGCAACGAGGGGAGAGTGTTGTCTACGTACCCAACGCAGACCGACTGCGGAAGCGATGACACGACGTAGAGGAAGTAGTCGTACGTCTTCACGATCCAACCGATCAAGCACCGAAACTACGGCACCTCCGAGTTCGAGCACACGTTCAGCTCGATGACGATCCCCAGACTCCGATCCAGCAAAGTGTCGGGGAAGAGTTTCGTCAGCACGATGGCGTGGTGACGATCTTGATGAACTACAGCAGCAGGGCTTCGCCTAAACTCCGCTACAGTATTATCGAGGAATATGGTGGCAGGGGGCACCGCACACGGCTAAGGAATCGATCACGTGGATCAACTTGTGTCAACTTGTGTGTTTAGAGGTGCCCCTGCCTCCGTATATAAAGGAGGAGAGGAGGGGAGGCTGGCCGGCCAAGGGGGGGAGGAGCAGGAGAGTCCTACTCCCACTGGGAGTAGGATTCCCCCTCCAATCCTAGTCCAACTAGGATTCCTCGGAGGGGAAAAGAGGAGGAGGGGGCCGGCCACCTCTCCTAGTCCTAATAGGACTAGGGGAAGGGGGGGCGCGCAGCCCATCTAGGGCAGCCCCTTCTCTTTTCCACTAAGGCCCACTATGGCCCAAATAGCTCCCGGGGGGTTCCGGTAACCCTCTCGGTAACCCGGTAAAATCCCGATTTCACCCGGAACACTTCCGATGTCCAAACATAGGCTTCCAATATATCAATCTTTATGTCTCGACCATTTCGAGACTCCTCGTCATGTCCGTGATCACATCCGGGACTCCGAACAACCTTCGGTACATCAAAATGCATAAACTCATAATATAACTGTCATCGTAACCTTAAGCGTGCGGACCCTACGGGTTCGAGAACAATGTAGACATGACCGAGACACGTCTCCGGTCAATAACCAATAGCGGGACCTGGATGCCCATATTGGCTCCTACATATTCTACGAAGATCTTTATCGGTCAGACCGCATAACAACATACGTTGTTCCCTTTGTCATCGGTATGTTACTTGCCCGAGATTCGATCGTCGGTATCCAATACCTAGTTCAATCTCGTTACTGGCAAGTCTCTTTACTCGTTCCGTAATACATCATCTCACAACTAACATATTAGTTGTAATGCTTGCAAGGCTTATGTGATGTGTATTACCGAGAGGGCCCAGAGATACCTCTCCGACAATCGGAGTGACAAATCCTAATCTCGAAATACGCCAACCCAACATCGACCATTGGAGACACCTGTAGTACTCCTTTATAATCACCCAGTTACGTTGTGACGTTTGGTAGTACCCAAAGTGTTCCTCCGGTAAACGGGAGTTGCATAATCTCATAGTCATAGGAACATGTATAAGTCATGAAGAAAGCAATAGCAACATACTAAACGATCGGGTGCTAAGCTAATGGAATGGGTCATGTCAATCAGATCATTCTACTAATGATGTGACCTCGTTAATCAAATAACAACTCTTTGTTCATGGTTAGGAAACATAACCATCTTTGATTAACGAGCTAGTCAAGTAGAGGCATACTAGTGACACTATGTTTGTCTATGTATTCACACATGTATTATGTTTCCGGTAAATACAATTTTAGCATGAATAATAAACATTTATCATGATTATAAGGAAATAAATAATAACTTTATTATTGCCTCTAGGGCATATTTCCTTCAAAAAGGATACTTGAATAAAAGTTTTACAATGAAAGACCTCGGTGAAGCTACTTATATATTGGGCATCAAGATCTATAGAGATAGATCAAGACGCTTAATTGGACTTTCACAAAGCACATACCTTGATAATGTTTTGAAAAAGTTCAAAATGGATCAAACAAAGAAAGGGTTCTTGCCTATATTACAAGGTGTGAAGTTGAGTCAGACTCAATGCCCGACCACTGCAGAAGATAGAGAAAAAAATGAAAGATGTTCCCTATGCTTCAGCCATAGGCTCTATCATGTATGCAATGTTGTATACCAGACCTGATGTGTGCCTTGCTATTAGCTTAGCAGGGAGGTACCAAAGTAATCCAGGAGTGGATCACTGGACAGCGGTCAAGAATATCCTGAAATACCTGAAAAGGACTAAGGATATGTTTATCGTTTATGGAGGTGACAAAGAGTTAGTCGTAAATGGTTACGTCGATGCAAGCTTTGACACTGATCCGGACGATTCTAAATCGCAAACCGGATACGTGTTTATATTGAACGATGGAGCTGTCAGTTGGTGTAGTTCTAAACAAAGCATCGTGGCGGGATCTACGTGTGAAGCAGAGTACATAGCTGCTTCGGAAGCAGGAAATGAAGGAGTCTGGATGAAGGAGTTCATATCCGATCTAGGTGCCATACCTAGTGCATCGGGTCCAATGAAAATCTTTTGTGACAATACTGGTGCAATTGCCTTGGCAAAGGAATCCAGATTTCACAAGAGAACCAAGCACATCAAGAGATGCTTCAATTCCATCTGGGACCAAGTCTAGGTGGGAGACATAGAGATTTGCAAGATACATACAGATCTGAATGTTGCAGACCGGTTGACTAAGCCTCGTCCACGAGCAAAACATGATCAGCACCAAGACTCCATGGGTGTTAGAATCATTAATGTGTACTCTAGATTATTGACACTAGTGCAAGTGGGAGACTGAAGGAAATATGCCATAGAGGCAATAATAAAGTTATTATTATTTCCTCATATCATGATAAATGTGTATTATTCATGCTAGAATTGTATTAACCAGAAACATAATACATGTGTGAATACATAGACAAACATAGTGTCACTAGTATGCCTCTACTTGATAGCTCGTTGATCAAAGATGGTTGAGTTTCCTACCATAGACATGAGTTGTCATTTGATTAACGGGATCACATCATTAGGAGAATGATGTGATTGACTTGACCCATTCCATTAAGCTTAGCACTTGATCGTTTAGTATGTTGTTATTGCTTTCTTCATGACTTATACATGTTCCTATGACTATGAGATTATGCAACTCCCATTTACCGGAGGAACACTTTGTGTGCTACCAAATGTCACAAGGTAACTGGGTGATTAGAAAGGAGCTCTACAGGTGTCTCCAAAGGTACTTGTTGAGTTGGCGTATTTCGATATTAGAATTTGTCACTCCGATTGTCGGAGAGGTATCTCTGGGCCCTCTCGGTAATGCACATCACTATAAGCGTTGCAAGCAATGTAGCTAATGAGTTAGTTGCGGGATGATGCATTACGTAACGAGTAAAGAGACCTGCCGGTAACGAGATTGAACTAGGTATTGAGATACCGACGATCGAATCTCGAGCAAGTAACATACCAATGACAAAGGGAACAATGTATGTAGTTATGCGGTTTGACCGATAAACATCTTCTTAGAATATGTGGGAACAAATATGAGCATCCAGGTTCTGCTATTGGTTATTGACCGGAAACGAGTCTCGGTCATGTCTACATAATTCTCGAACCCGTAGGGTCCGCACGCTTAAAGTTTGGTGACGATCGGTATTATGAGTTTTTGTGTTTTGATGTACCGAAGGTAGTTTGGAGTCCCGAATATGATCACGAACATGACGAGGAGTCTCTAAATGGTCGAGACGTAAAGATCGATATATTGGATGACTATGTTCGGACACCGTAAGTGTTTCGGGAGGTTTCAGACATTTACCGGAGTACCGAGGGGTTACCGGAACCCCCCGGGGGAGTTTATTGAGCCTCATGGGCCCTACTGGAGAAGAGGAGGGGCGACTAGGGCAGGCTGCGCGCCCCCTCCCCCTCCAGTCCGAATTGGACAAGGAGGGGCGACACCCCCCTTTCCTTCCTCTCTCTCTCTTTCCCCCTTCTCCTACTACTACAAGGAAAGGAGGAGTCCTACTCCCGGTGGGAGTAGGACTCCCCCTTGGCGCGCCCTCCTCCTAGGTCGGCCGCCTCCCCCACTTGCTCCTTTATATACGGGGGTAGAGGGCACCTCTAGACAGACAATTGATCATTGATCTCTTAGCCGTGTGCGGTGCCCCCCTCCACCATATTCCACCTCGGTAATATCGTAGCGGTGCTTAGGCGAAGCCCTGCGTTGGTAGCATCATCAACACCGTCATCACGCCGTCGTGCTGATGAAACTCTCCCGCAAAGCTCTGCTAGATCGGAGTTCGTGGGACATCATTGAGCTGAACGTGTGCTGAACCCGGAGGTGTCGTACGTTCGATACTTGATCGGTCGGATCATGAAGACGTACGAGTACATCAACCGCGTTGTGCTGACACTTCAGCTTTCGGTCTACAAGGGTACGTGGACTACACTCTCCCCTCTCGTTGCTATGCATCACCATGATCTTGCGTGTGCGTAGGAATTTTTTTGAAATTACTACGTTCCCCAACAAGGGGGTGTGCTGCGCCGCTATGGCGGGCTACATCGCGACGCAGTTCAGATGAATCTGGTTTGCTGTGTTCGGCTCGGACATATTTGTATTTAGTATATCTGGCGTGGCGGTCATCATCATGCGTTGGGGCGCGCCCCCTCGATCCGTAGATCGATCTTGATCGTTCTGCTTTGTTTTTCAGTTTGTCTCACAGGTCGTGCGTGTAGCCCCGGGCCTTCGTGTTTTTGTTTGATTGGCGACGGGGTGCGGGCTGGTGTTCGGGTTGATACACCGCTTTATCTCGGCCACGAGGTGGTCGGTCAGCCGCATCCTACGCTAGTAGTATAGGCTCTAGTGCCTCGTCCTCGAATTGAGGTAACAACCTGCGCCTCGGGTAACTTTTGGTTGGGCGCTCGAGTCCATATTCCTCGGCCGCCAGGACTTCGGTCCATCTGTCAGTGAGCAGATCTTGATCAGCTTGAAGCAGCTGCTGTTTTTTCCTTAGGCTGTTTGCAGTGGCTATAAGCCGGCACTTGAAGTGCTCCTGCTCGACAGGATCCTCAGGCACGATAAATTCTTCGTCGCCGAGGCTCACCTCGTCATCGGAGAGGGGCATGTAATTGTCATCCTCCGAGTCTTCATCCATTGCCTGTTCATCAGGGCTAGCTTGCCCGTCCTCCCGTCCGGCTTGGCTGGTTGGGATTGTTTTCGTCTTCGGCATAATCCGGAGTGCTATTGTCTCTTGTGTCGGTATTGCTGTTTTTGCTATGGCGGGATTTAGAGCGGCGCCGCTGACGTCGGCGCTTGGGTTGCTTCTCAAGAGGATCATCCTCCGTTGCGTCCATTTGATCCTCGCCATTGTTTTCTTTGGGTGTGTCCACCATATATATGTCGTATGACGAGGTGGCTGTCCAGCGCCCTATGGGCGGTGGTTCATGTTCTTCTCCGGCATCATCGTCTATACCGTCGATGTCTTCGGAGTCGAAATCAAGCATGTCGGTTAAGTCATCGACAGTGGCTATTAAGTGGGTGGTGGGTGGGTAACAAATTCCTTCGTTGCCCGCTTCCCACTCGAGCCGGACATAGTTCGGCGAAGAGTCTCCTGACAGGGAGAGAGATTTTAATGAGTTTAGCACGTCGCCCAAGGGCGAGTGCTGAAAGATATCCGCGGAGCTAAACTCCATGATCGGTGCCCAGTTAGATCCGATGGGCACGGATGCACGCGGGTCGGAGCCCATGGCCGGACACGAGTCCGAGGGTCCGATGACACAGACCTCCTTAAGAGTGAAATATGTGTTCGGTTATATCGCTGCTGAGTGTGCGGCCTCCATGGTGGGGTCCATCCTCCCTTCCTTGGATGGCACGATCTGCACTGGATTTAAAGCCAGGGCAGCTGCAGGTGTGATCTCCTGAGCAATGTCCGATGGCGGATCTAGGTCATGCTCATCGCAACTATAGGGTACACCTGTCATGGGCTTGAATCCGTCGAAGATCAAGTCTCCGCGGATGTCGGCGGTGTAAGTCAAGCTTCCAAACCTGACCTGATGGCCAGCGGCGTAGCTATCGATCTGCTCCAGATGGCCAAGCGAGTTGGCCCGCAGTGCGAAGCTACCGAATACAAAGATCTGTCCAGGGAGGAAAACCTCACCCTGGACCGCATAGTTGTAGATGATTGAAGGAGCCATCAAGCCTTATGGTGACGACACAGTGGAACTCTCAATGAAAGCACCAATGTCGTTGTCAAAACCGGCGGATCTCGGGTAGGGGGTCCCGAACTGTGCGTCTAAGGCTAATGGTAACAGGAGGCGGGGGACACAATGTTTACCCAGGTTCGAGCCCTCTCTATTGAGGTAATACCCTACTTCCTCCTTGATTGATCTTAGTGATATGAGTATTACAAGAGTTGATCTACCACGAGATCATAGAGGCTAAACCCTAGAAGCTAGCCTATGATTCTAATTGTCCTTGTCCTACGGACTAAACCCTCCGGTTTATATAGACATCGGAGAGGGCTAGGGTTACACAGAGTCGGTTACAAAGAAGGAAATCTACATATCCGAATTGCCAAGCTTGCCTTCCACGCAAAGGAGAGACCCACCCGGACACGGGATCAAGTCTTCAATCTTGTATCTTCATAGTCCAACAGTCCGGCATAAGCATATAGTCCGGCACAACTATCCAAGTAGTCCTTGGAAGCATCAGTTAGTACATTATAAAAAAATATCGAGTATTTCATTTTTCTTAAGAGGATGATCAGGCAAAGCATTAAGTAATCGGATAAGCCTCCCCCAAGCTTGTGGGAGACTCTCTTCTTCGATTTGCACAAAATTATATATTTCCCGTGAGGCAGCTTGTTTCTTATGAGCAGGGAAATATTTAGCAGAGAAGTAATAAATCATATACTGGGGACTATGCACACAACCAGGAGCAAGAGAATTATACCAAGTCTTAGCATCACCCTTTAATGAGAACGGAAATATCTTAAGGATATAATAATAGCAAGATTATCATCGTTAGTAAACAGGGTGGCTATATCATTTAACTTGGTAAGATGTGCCACAACAGTTTCAGATTCAAGGCCATAAAAAGGATCAGATTCAACTAAAGTAATAATCTCAAGATCAATAGAGAATTCATAACCCTTATCAGTAACACATATAGGTGAAGTAGCAAAATCAGGGTCAGGTTTCATTCTAGCATTGAGAGACTGTTGCTTCCATTTAGCTAATAACTTTTCAAGATCATATCTATCATTGCAAGCAAAGATAGCTCTAGCAGCTTCTTCATTCATAACATAACCCTCAGGAACAACAGGTGGTTCATAATCATTGGGAGAACTTTCATCATCACTATCATGAATAATAGCATCTTCAATAATTTCATTCTCTCTAACCCTAGCAAGTTGTTCATCAAGAAATTCACCTAATGGCAAAGTAGTATCACGCACAGAAGTAGTTTCATCATAAGTATCATGCATAGCAGAAGTGGCATCATCAATAACATGCGACATATCAGAATTCATAGCAGTAGCAGGTTTAGGTGTCGCAAGCTTACTCAAAACAGAAGGAGAATCTAGTGCAGAGCTAGATGGCAGTTCCTTACCTCCCCTCGTAGTTGAGGGGAAAATCTAAGTTCTTTCGTCTTTCAGGTTCCTCATAGTGATCAACAGATATAAATCCCAAGTGACTCAGAGAATAGAGCTATGCTCCCCGGCAACGGTGCCAGAAATTAGTCTTGATAACCCACAAGTGTAGGGGATCGCAACAACTTTCGACGGTAAAGTATTCAACCCAAATTTATTGATTCGACACAAGGGGAGCCAAAGAATATTCTTGCGTATTAGCAGTTGAGTTGTCAATTCAACCACACCTGGATAACTTAGTATCTGCAGCAAAGTATTTAGTAGCAAAGTAGTATGATAAGAAAGGTAACGATAACAAAAGTAATGTTTTTGGGTTTTGTAATGATTGTAACAATAGCAACGGAAAAGTAAATAAGCGAAACACAAGATGTGAAAAGCTTGTGGGCAATGGATCAGTGATGAATAATTATGTCGGATGCAATTCCTCATGTAATAGCTATAACATAAGGTGACACAGAACTAGCTCTAGTTCATCAATGTAATGTAGGCATGTATTCCGTAAATAGTCATACGTGCTTATGGAAAAGAACTTGCATGACATTTTTTGTCCTACCCTCCCGTGGCAGCGGGGTCCTAGTGGAAACTAAGGGATATTAAGGCCTCCTTTTAATAGAGAACCGTAACAAAGCATTAACACATAGTGAATACATGAACTCCTCAAACTACAGTCATCACCGAGAAGTATCCCAATTATTGTCACTTCGGGGTTGTCGGATCATAACACATAATAGGTGACTATAGACTTGCAAGATAGGATCAAGAACACACATATATTCATGAAAACATAATAGGTTCAGATCTGAAATCATGGCACTCGGGCCCTAGTGACAAGCATTAAGCATAGCAAAGTCATAGCAACATCAATCTTAGAACATAGTGGATACTAGGGATCAAACCCTAACAAAACTAACTTGATTACATGGTAAATCTCATCCAACCCATCACCGTCCAGCAAGCCTACGATGGAATTACTCATGCACGGCGGTGAGCATCATGAAATTGGTGATGGAGGATGGTTGATGATGACAACGGCGACGAATCCCCCTCTCCAGAGCCGTGAACGGACTCCAGATCAGCCCTCCCGAGAGAGATTAGGGCTTGGCGACGGCTCCGTATCGTAAAACGCGATGAAACTTTCTCTCTGGTTTTTTTCTCCACGAAACGGAATATATGGAGTTGGAGTTGAGGTCGGCGGAGACTCGGGGGGGCTACGAGACAGGGGGCGCGCCCAGGG
This sequence comes from Triticum aestivum, assembly GCF_018294505.1. Lineage (NCBI taxonomy): Eukaryota > Viridiplantae > Streptophyta > Magnoliopsida > Poales > Poaceae > Triticum > Triticum aestivum. Next base: position 609,772,813 of record NC_057810.1, on the reverse strand, counting down.
GGGTGGGCGCGTCCCCCACCCTCGTGGACAGGGTGTGGGCCCCCTGGTCTTGATTCTTTCGCCAGTATTTTTTATATTTTCCAAAACATGCCTCCGTGGATTTTCAGGACATTCCGAGAACTTTTGTTTTCTATACATAAAACAACATCATGGCAGTTCTGCTGAAATCAGCATCAGTCCGGGTTAGTTTCATTCAAATCATGCAAGTTAGAGTCCAAAACAAGGGCAAAAGTGTTTGGAAAAGTAGATACGTTGGAGACGTGTCACTTGCTCACGAAGACCTAGGGCATTTTGAGGAAGCCCATCATTGGAATATACAAGCCAAGTTGTATAATGAAAAATTCCCGCTAGTATATGAAAGTGACAACATAGGAGACTCTCTATCATGAAGATCATGGTGCTACTTTGAAGCACAAGTGTGGTAAAAAAGGATAGTAGCATTGTCCCTTCTCTCTTTTTCTCTCATTTTTTATTGGCCTTTCTCTTTTTTTTATTAAGTCTGAAGTCTCATCCCGACTTGTGGGGGAATCATAGTCTCCATCATCCTTTCTTCACTTGGGACAATGCTCTAATAATGACGATCATCACACTTTTATTTACTTACAACTCAATATTACAACTCGATACTTAGAACAAAATATGAATCTATATGAATGCCTCCGGCGGTGTACCGGGATATGCAATGAATCAAGAGTGATATGTATGAAAAATTATGAAGGTGGCCTTGCCACAAATACGATGTCAACTACATGATCATGCAAAGAGCAATATGACAATGATGATGCGTGTCATAATAAACGGAACGGTGGAAAGTTGCATGGCAATATATCTCGTAATGGCTATGGCAATGCCATAATAGGTAGGTATGGTGGCTGTTTTGAGGAAGGTATATTGTGGGTGTATGGTACCGGCGAAATTTGCGTGGCACAAGAGAGGCTGGCAATGGTGGAAGGATGAGAGTGCGTATAATCCATGGACTCAACATTAGTCATAAAGAACTCATATACTTATTGCAAAAATCTACAAGCCATTGAAAACAAAGTACTACGCGCATGCTCCTAGGGGGATAGATTGGTAGGAGAAGACCATCGCTCGTCCCCAACCGCCACTCATAAGGAAGACAATCAATAAATAAAATTGTGCTCCAACTTCATCACAAAGCGGTTCACCATACGTGCATGCTACGGGAATCACGAACTTCAACACAAGTATTCTTTAAATTCACAATTACCCAACTAGCATGACTCTAATATCACCACTTCTATATCTCAAAACAATTATCAAGTATCAAATTGATCATAGCATCCAATTCACTTTCTATGATAGTTTTTATTATACCCAACTTGGATGCCCATCATTCTAGGACCAATTTTATAACCATAGCAAATACCATGTTGTTCTAAGAGACTCTCAAAATAATATAAGTGAAGCATGAGAGATCAACAATTTCTTCAAAATTAAGCCACCGTCGTGCTCTAAAAGATATAAGTGAAGCACTAGAGCAAAACTATCTAGCTCAAAAGATATAAGTTTAGCACATAGAGTATTCTAATAAATTCCAAATCAAGTGGGTTTATCCCAAAAGGTGTGTACATCAAGGATGATTGTGGTAAACTAAAAAGCAAATACTAATATCATACAAGACGCTCCAAGCAAAACACATATCATGTGGCGAATAAAAATATAGCTCCAAGTAAAGTTACCGATAGACGAAGACGAAAGAGGGGATGCCTTCCGGGGCATCCCCAAGCTTAGGCTTTTGGTTATCCTTGAATATCTTGGGGTGCCATGGGCATCCCCAAGCTTAGTCTATTGCCACCCCTTATTCCATAGTCCATCAAATCTTTACCCAAAACTTGAAAACTTCACAACACAAAACTCAACAGGAAATCTCATAAGCTCCGTTAGTGCAAGAAAGAAAAACCACCACATAAGGTACTATAATGAACTCATTCTTTATTTATATTGGTGTTAAACCTACTGTATTCCAACTTCTCTATGGTTCATACCACTTGATACTAGACATAGATGCATCAAAATAAGCAAACAACACACGAAAAACAGAATCTGTCGAAAACAGAACAGTCTGTAGCAATCTGTAACTCTCGAATACTTATGGAACTCTATAAATCCTACAAAAATAGGAAGTACTGGGAAATTTGTCTATTGATATACATCAAAAAGAATCAACGCAAAAGCACGTTTCTGTCAATTACTAAAATTATTTTCGTGCGTGCAAAGTTTCTGTTTTTCAGCAGAATCAAATTAACTATCACCGTAGGTTATCCTATAGGTTCTACTTGGCACAAACACTAATTAAAACATGAAAATACATCTAGACATAATCTATATGAAATATTTATAACTAAACATAAGCAAAAAGTAAGAAACAAAAATAAAATTGGGTTGCCTCCCAACAAGCGTTGTTGTTTAACGCCCCAAGCTAGGCATAAAAGCGAGGATAGATCTAAGTAGTGCCATCTTTGGTATTCAATTCATAAGTAGCTCGCATGATAGATTCATAAGGTAATTTAACTTTTTTTCTAGGGAAGTCTTCCATGTCTTTCCTTAATGGAAATTGGAATGTAATATTCCCTTCCTTCATATCAATAATTGCACCAATCGTCCTAAGGAAAGGTCTACCAAGAATAATAGGACATGAAGGATTGCAATCTATATCAAGAAAAATAAAATCTACGGGCACATAATTCCTATTTGAAACAATAAGAACATCATTGATCCTTCCCATAGGTTTCTTAATGGTGGAATCCGCAAGGTGCAAGTTTAAAGAGCAATCGTCAAAATCATGGAAACCTAGCACATCACATAAAGTTTTCGGAATCGTGGAACACTAGCACCCAAATCACACAAAGCATAGCACTCATGATCTTTAATTTTAATCTTTACAGTAGGTTCCCATTCATCATAAAGTTTTCTAGGTATAGAAACTTCCAAATTAAGTTTTTCCTCATAAGATTGCATCAAGGCATCAACAATATGTTTGGTAAAAGCTTTAATTTGACTATAAGCATGAGGAGAATTCAACACGGATTGCAACAAGGAAATACAATCTATTAAAGAACAATTATCATAATTAAATTCCTTGAAATCCAAGATAGTGGGTTCAATGCTATTTAAAGTCTTGACCTCTCCAATCCCACTTTTACCAAATTTAGCATCAAGATCTAAAAACTCCAAATTATTGGGACGGCTTTTAACTAAAGTTGACTCACCTCCAGTCCCATCATTATCAAGATTCATATTGCAAAACAAGGATTTAATAGGGGATACATCAATAACTTTTAGATCTTCATCATTATTTTCATGGAAACTAGAAGAACATGCTTTTACAAAGCAATCTTTCTTAGCACGCAACCTAGCGGTTCTTTCTTTGCACTCATCAATGGAAATTATCATAGCTTTGAGAGACTCATTGATATCATGCTTAGGTGGAGTAGATCTAAGTTTCAAAGAATCAACAACAAGTGAAAGCCTATCAACGTTCCTAGCCAAATCATCAACTTTAAGCAATTTTTCTTCAAGCAAAGCGTTAAAATTATTTTGAGAGATCATAAATTCTTTAACACTATTCTCAAAATCAGAGGGCATCTTATTAAAATTACCATAAGAATTATTGTAGGAATTTCCATAATTATTAGAGAAATTACTAGGAAACGGTCTAGGATTAAAGTTTCCTCTATAAACATTGTTATCAAAATTATTCCTACCAACAAAATTCACATCCAGAGATTCATTATTATTCTCAATCAAAGTAGACAAAGGCATATCATTGGGATCAATAGGAGCACTCCTAGTAGCAAACAATTTCATAAGTTCATCCATCTTTCCACTCAAAACATTATTTTCTTCTATAGCATGCACTTTTTTACTAGTAGATCTTTCGGTGTGCCATTGAGAATAATTAGCCATAATGTTATCAAGGAGTTCAGTAGCTTCTCCTAAGATTATTTCCATAAAAGTGCCTCCCACAGCCGAATCTAAAAGATTTCTAGAAGCAAAATTAAATCCGGCATAAAAGTTTTGTATGATCATCCATAAATTCAGACCATGAGTAGGGCAATTGTGAATCATTAATTTCATTCTTTCCCAAGATTGGGCAACATCTCATGATCAAGTTGTTTAAAGTTCATAATATCATTCCTAAGAGAGATGATCTTAGCGGGAGGAAAACACTTAGAGATAAAAGCATCTTTGCACTTGTTCCATGAATCAATACTATTCTTAGGCAAATACAAAAGTCTTAGAACGATCTCTAAGTGAAAACGGAAATAACTTCAATTTAACAATATCATTATCTGTATCTTTCTTCTTTTGCATCTCACACAAATCAACAAAGTTGTTTAGATGGGTAGCGGCATCTTCACTAGGAAGGCCGAAGAATTGATCTTTCATAATAAGATTCAGCAAAGCAGCATTGATTTCACAAGACTCAACATCATTAAGAGGAGCAATCGGAGTACTAAGGAAATCATTATTGTTGATATTGGAAAAGTCACACAATTTGGTATTATCTTGCGCCATCGTGACAAGCAATCCAACACACAAGCAAACAAAAAGGCAAGCGAAAGAGAGAGGAGATTGGAAAAGAGTGGGCGAATAAAACGGCAAGGATGAAGTGGGGAAGAGTAAAACGAGAGGCAAATGGCAAATAATGTAATGCGAGGGAGATGAGTTTGTGATGGGTACTTGGTATGTCTTGACTTGAGCGAAGACCTCCCCGGCAACGGCGCCAGAAATCCTTCTTGCTACGTCTTGAGCTTGCGTTGGTTTTCCTTGAAGAGGAAAGGGTGCTGCAGCAATAGTAGCGTAAGTATTTCCCTCAGTTTTTGAGAACCAAGGTATCAATCCAGTAGGAGGCTCCTCAAAAGTCCCACGCACCTACACAAACAAACAAGAACCTCGCAACCAACGCAATATAGGGGTTGTAAATCCCTTCACGGTCACTTACGAAAGTGAGATCTGATAGAGATAATATGATAAGATGAATATTTTTGGTATTTTTATGATATAGATTGGAAAAGTAAAAGATGCAAATAAAAGTAACTAGCGCCATCTACTTTTATTCATCTTATCATATAAGTTTGCCCTGGGCGACTCGGGGGCTCTCAACCCTAGCGCGCCGCCACCTCCCTCTTCCTTCCTCTCCTCACGCCACCGCCGTCTGTCGCTGGAAAAGTAAAAGATACAAATAAAAGTAACTAGCGCCATCTACTTTTATTCATCTTATCATATAAGTTTGCCCTAGGCGACTCGGGGGCTCCCAACCCTAGCGCGCCGCCACCTCCCTCTTCCTTCCTCTCCTCGCGCCACCGCCGAAAAACGCCGCTCGGTGAAGCCCGCGGCAGACGGCGGCGGCGGGAGGTCTTCTCGCGGCTCACCTGTGTCTGCGGGCGACGGATCTGGGCGGCGGTCGGCGGTGTCCCGAATGCGCGTGGTCGGGCGAGTGGTGGCGCGGCTAGGCTTCGGCGTGCGGCGGCGGGGCGCGAGGCGGCGCGACGGCGTGCGCATGGTGGCGAGCGGCGGCTGGCGGTGGCGGGCGGCGGCTCCCTCTCTCCGCCGTCTCTGACTCCTCCCTCTCAGCTTTCGCTCCGATCTGGCTGGATGGGTGTCGGATCCAGCTTTCCTGGTGATTGGCGGTGCTGCCAGGGGCCCATTGCGGGCTGGATTGTGGGAGGTCGGGGGTCTCCTGCTCAAGATGGGGCCTTTCCGTCCTTCCGGTGTTGTGGTGATACTCGAGGGGGGTGCTTGGGGACGGCTGGATGCGTGGGTGCGTGTCTGGCGGCTCCGACGCCTGGAGCTCGCGGGCGGCGCGGGTTGGGAAGTGGCCGGGGCGGCTGCTGCTCTGGCCGTGGATGGCTCCATGGTGCCTTGGCAAGTCGGCTGCGGCGGCGGCTGGCTTATACCAGCGTCGGCTCGTCCGTAAGTGGCTTGTGGCGGCCCTTCATCTATCTCCTCGTCGTCCGGGTGCTATTTCCGTTGAAGGATGACCCTCTCCGTGCTGCAGCTCATCACTAGTCTCACGCTCGAGCAGCAGGACAGAGCTCGTCTCGCACCCGGCAGCAGGACTGAGCTTGTCTCGCGTCTCGTGCCCGGCAGCAGGACCTAGCTCATCTCGCGCCCGGTGTTGCAGGACGAATCGATGGAGGCTTGCCCTGGTTCCGATCGTCTCTTCAATTGGGGTAGCAGCGGGTGTCGGGTGAGGTGGTATCTAGGTCTCGGATGCCGGGGCGGCGGCCCTGGTGGTGGTTGCGCGGTGCTCTTGGGCAGAGCATGTCACTTGGTGTTGCCCGGTGGCCATGGTCGTGTGGGCGGCGTAGTTGTCGGGGTGCGGCGTTCGTTAGCGGTGAGTATTGTCCGGGGTGAAAACCTGCTCTGTCTTCGGACGGACCGGCGATGGCGTAGCTCGTTCCCTTCCTGAAGACGTCGTCGCGGCTCTCATTGTCTTCGTGTGGCTCCTAGAGAAACTTTGATCCTTGGATCGGGCGGTGGCGCCGCTCCGGTGTCGTAACCTTCCTGAAGGCACCGTCTTGAAGCCCATGGCTCGTCGTATGCGGCTTCATCTCTTCGTGGTGGCATGTTCATTCGTGGAGCCCCCGGTTGCTCTTGTAGTGCTAGGGGTCGTGTTGCTGCGCTCAACACCTTTGTATCCCGTCTTGTGTGTGTGTGTGTGTTGGGGTGGAGTGCGTCTGTACTGGGATGTTGTTGATCTTTGCTTTATATATAAAGCGGGGCGAAAGCCTTTTTCGATAACATAAGTCTTTGTAGAGATTTCACTATAAACCACATACGGATGTATATAGATGCAATTTAAGTGTAGATTCATTTATTTTGCTCTATATATAGTCCATTTAGTGAAATCTCTACAAAGACTTATATTTAGGAATGGAGGGAGTAGTTGTTATGTTTATAATAATGCAGTTCTGCAGCCTCCCAGGCCCTTCTTGTTCTTGTTCGTTTTCTTTTTTGCAGAAGCGCCCCTCCTGCCTCTAAATCTCAGCAACGTGGACTTGTGTTTGCCTATAAATCTCAGCAACATGGACCGATCCAGGTGGTCCTCTGGCAAAGTTTTTGGGCTACAACAATGGGCTCCCACTTGCATATAACTCCACCTCCTCCACTCTACTCACAATGCTAATTGGAGGCAGTGAGTACTGAGTGCCACACTTAGGGAATTCATAGCGTACACAGAGGCAGTGAAGCAGCATTGATAACAATAAGTAACACAACCAAAATTACCAGGCACACTGCCATCTCATGAAGCTGTAAAACACACCTGAAACAATGGTGGATCACGGCCAAGCCAAGCTGTTTTATTATCCAAACTATATACATCCATAAGTTCCTTACGGTGATACATCACGACTGCATTCTTACACGAAATTAGCCATTCTGAAGTAGTGGCAACTGGCAAGTCGTAGTCCGGAGTAGAAGGAACAAAAGACAAGGGCTGTCCCTCATCTCATGCCCCAGCGCCTCAGACAGGTTTTGGATAACAGAGGAGCCTCAGCCACTGTATCTTCAACCCCAAGTGGGGATGCAGCTCAAGAAGCCAAGTTCTACTTCAGACTTAATACCCAGCTCAGGGACTTTGACATTGAATGCAGCGACTCGGATCTCCGTGATCCATGTACGCCACATGCTCGGAGCTCCGACAGAGGAGAAAAACCTGCCTCGATGCTTATATGCTCTAGCTTGAGTGGTTCGTACATCAAACGAAATGTCTTCATCTCACCTAACCAACCCTGAAATTATTAGGACAAATAGAGAAATTAGTTGTCAAGTAGTTGGGACACAGAGGAATAATGCTAGGCAAATATAGAGATATATTAAGCGTGGTATGGTGGGAAATGATAAGGAAACCCCAGCAGTCTTGTAAAGGAAAGTTTCACCAGTATGCATTGCGCACATGTAATATAGAGATGGCGCCATAACTGGACTACCTGATAATCATTTCAATGTACCATATAATTTTTTATATATAAAAAGGTACAGCTTTTACGTTGCTGCGTAATTGTCAGTTTGTAATTTGTCATACAAGGAAATCTTATTGTCCCAACCACCATTTCGATGTACTATATTATATGTAAGAGGGGTACAACTTTTACGTTGATGTGTAATTGTCAATTCATAATTTGTCATATATGGAAATCTGATTGCCCCAACCACCATATCAGATCCCACTGACTAAATCGCAGAGAGGTGGATTATCAATCACGATTAGAACAAGAAAACAAATACCTTGACTTCTGTAGAGCCAAATCCTTCCTCCTGCCTTCTTGAGTAACTGCAGTTCTCCCAACAGAAGAAATATTTGGCTCAGCTAACGGGTTGGTGACAAATCCACCCTGAACTCCAAACTTCTGCCTTTCCCACTTGTAAGAAGTTCTGCTCCCTTCCGAGCTGTTTGGAACACTGGAGGCAGAGAATCTGGAAGAGTTTCTACCACCATCATGCCTTCTCCAGAATTTTGGGCTCAGAATGCAACAGGTGTTCACACGGGGCTCGCTGCTTGACATCCTTTCAGAAGAAACGGCCAAGTCACGTGATATCTCATCCAATGCCATCTCTAGGCCATGGACCCTTGTCTCCAAAGAATTCATGCCATTCTCAGATTTCCCCATAAATTTCTGATAAATAAGATGAACAACAATGTCAGATAAGCTTCCAATACACATGTAAGATATCAGAAGCATGTCAGGTGAGTTACTGCTTATAAGGCCCATGGCTACTAATTACTAGGAGTATAAGGCTCGCAGAAATATCAACTGATGGATGACAGACTCAGGTAAAATCAGCAAAATACCTAAATAAGATCGTACTTTTTGCAAGGTCAGATTCGAAATTATGATAATTGCAGATTAAGACATTGTCATATAGCATAAGCCATGTTCCTGTCCAGGTTCCCCTTATAGCATGAAATTGTCAATGTCACAATTTGACTAGTGTCACGTAGACATAAAAGATAAATGTACCCTCTTCGCACCACCAACACAAATATATCGATCGAATATCCGACTACGGCCACTGTAGGCAAACCTTAGCTTGCCTGAAGTTCAGGACACTTGTAAAATAGCCAATGCAATGAGCATTTTTTACTTATTAATTTTGGCAGACAAGTTTCATGGCTACAAGACCTGTAGCGCTCGCAGGGATGCCATATTGCCATGTGTAAAGTTCTGCAGTGTTTTCAAAGGCCCAAAGATCCTGACAAGCCACTCCCATTTTTTAATAGCAATTGTACATTCTTGCTAATAAATATGAGCTAAGCAAACCGTAAGAACATGCTAAACCTGCTTGAACAGCTAGCACTAGCTATTTTCTTGCCCTTAACATGAAAGTTTATGGTCCTAGTTGAATAGAATTGTAAAATATAATGTCCAACATAGAAAAGCAAAATCACCTGGAGAAGGTCAAGTAAACCAGTCTGCTGTTTTTCAATCTGAAGCAGCTGTGACCTTATCTCTGATAAGCCCTCATCTTTGAGACCTGACTGAACCCTCTCTGAACCACCTTCAACCTCAGAAATCTCTTCCATGTTACCACATTCATACGGAACAACTCGCGAGCCAGCTTTCGCTCCAGCCAACTTGGTTGCCCTCTCTTCATTGCCCTGGAAAAGCGTCCTCCTTGTTTCCAGCCTAGATCTCAGATTGCCTCCTTTAAGAAGCTTCTCCTCCGTCACCTCTTTGATCGGGGTAGCATCAGGTGTAATTGCAGTGTCAACCTTGTGGTCGCAGTTCTTCGCTTGGCCTACCTTGCGGTTTGAAGGCGGTGACAGCCTCTTGTTTCTGATGGATGAGGGGCTGTGCTTTCTTGTGACACCGGGTGACACATCAGGAGGAGGCGACCTGCTCGTAGGTAATCTATTCTTCCTCGTCGCCGACTGAACCGAGTTTGAGCCTAAGGAAGCAGCTGGATATCTCCCATCACTTACACTACCTGCTTGATCACAAGATGATATGTGTCAAGAAAGAAAGAAACAGCAGAGCCCCAACAGTTCAGAATTTTGCTAGGAAATCAAATAGTTAGTACAACATGATTTTCCTCTTTATAAAAAAAATCCTCAAATATATGGCTCTTTTCTACTAGTAGCAGTATAAACGATTACTTGAGCCAACCGTAAATTTATCAGATCTGCACAAGTAGCAACCAAAACTTGACATGTTCCACGTTATGTGCATCACCTGCGAGAGAAGATCTTCGTTGTGAAAGTGACGCCGGCGCCGTACACGAGGATAATTCTTCCTCTTCGATGTCTGGTATCTCTTTCCATGCCTCGATCATCCTGCTCATCGAGTCCCGCACAATCTTGACCTACATTGACGAAAAGGCACCGAAAATCTAAGCGTCGAACCACAGATCCAGAAAAATACGCCACACCACGCAGATCCAACCAAACCCAAGACCAACCTTGTCGAACCTCCTGGCCTCGAAATAGGCAAGGCAAGAGGATTTGTAGGTCATGAGAAGATCCTTGTATTCTAGGGCGAATGCGGCTAGCGCCTCGGCCGCGGCCTTCCTCGCCGCCCAGTCGTCGCTGGCGATTGCCTCGCGGAGGCACGGGATAGAGGCGGTCACTTCGGCGTCGCCGGCCACGGCCGCGGAGGCGCCGATGAGGGCGATGAGGGCGGGCTTGGCCTTGAAGGCATTGCTGCGGAGGAGCTTGAGGAGGCGGGGCTGGAGCTTGTGGAGGTAGGAGGCGAGGTTGGCGGTGAGCGGGGAGGCCTCGACGGCGGCGACGGTGGCGAGCGCGGCCGCGAGCTGCGCGCACTGGTCCTGCTCGTGGAGGAGCGCGTCGGCGAGGGGGCCGAGCGCGGCGGCGGCGGACGCGGACGCGGCCGCGGCGGCGCGGGCGGCGTCGACGAGCGCGCCGCGCACGGACGAGTCCTGGTCGCGGACGCGGCGGAGCGCCGCGGCGAGGATGCGCGGGACCAGCGGCGCGACGGCGTCGCGCGGGTGCGACGCGGCGACGAGCGCGAGGAGGCGCAGCGAGTGGCGCCGGAGCGGGGTCTTGTCGGTGGGGCGCGCATCGGAGACGGCGGAGACGAAGGCCGCCAGCTCGTCCGCGGCCAGGGTGCGCGCGACGGCGTCGAGCTCGGCCGCCGCCATGGCCTCAGTGTCGCGGTCCGAGAGCCGGAGGAGGCAGCGGTTGACGCGCTGCTTCAGCGGCTCGGGGGCGCCGCGCGGGCGCGCGGCGGTGCCCATGGACAGCAGCTGGCGCTGGCGCGCGATGGAGCGGCTCGGCGAGGAGCCGGGAAGGGAGTGGCGCGGGGCTTTATTAATGGCGCGTGCGGGGCGAAGGTGGTTAGGGGGAGAAGGAGGAGGAGGCGGCACCGAGGAGTGGCATGGAAGGAAGCCACTGGGGAGCGACGCCGAATAGGTGGCGGGCGGGTGGGGAGCGGTACCGCGGTAGGGGTAGACCGGTAGAGGAAGGGGAGATCCGGGATGGCGCGATGTATTTATGCTTCTCTTTTGTTTTTATTCTTTTTTCAACCCTTTTCTTCTCCTGCTTTCTTCCCTTTGTATGCACCGAAGAGCAGCTTTGTCTGCCCATCAATCCACCGGCATGGAGTAGTAATCTGTCTATATCACCGTTAAGAGCATTTTACATATTCGCCTCGGAAAAAAAAGTAGTTTACATAATTTGAGCCAACGGACTAACTTGTATAGTCATCCCAGCCCATCAGGGTTCAAATTTTAAACTTCGTCAATCTCAAGATGATGTGTCAGTCAGTCTCTCGAATGTGCTCAGAGGTGCACGTTGTGCATGTGCGCGTTCATGGATGAGCGTTTGCATTTGCATGAGTTTCTGCGTCTATATTGTATTAAAAGAAAAACTCATACTCACACCAGCGCATCCAAACCGACTAGGGGTTTCCTTGCCTCACGTCGTCGCTGCCGCCAATCTACCTTGTCTTCAGTGGCCTTAGAGCCATGGAGGCACGATGGATTTCGGCCCTTGTCGGCGGGGGGCTCCTGCTTGGTTTTTAGATGTTTTTCGAATTTGCCTAGGGGAGAATATCAGGTGCTCCTGCACCTAAGGTAATACGGTGACACAAACTCCTGGGAGTCGTTGGATCTTGTATCCAAGGGCACCTAGAGAATCTAAAACTTTTTCAAAAAAAGCCCTCTAGGAGCATGAGATTTGCGCACAAGTACAATAACCGCTCAAATGCCATTGGATCAGAGATCCAACGGCCCAGAAGCTCGTATCACCTAAGGTGCAGGAACACCTGGTATTTTCCCTTTGCCTAGGGTGTGTGCCTTCCTTAGGAAGACGAGGTGACGGTGACTCCTTCAAGATGGAATAAGGTTCTCCTTGGTGTGTCTTTGGTGCATCTCGTGAGATTTGATCGGTGTTTGTCTTTGATGAATCTGCTTGGATTCGGTCCTTGTTCGTTTGTGTACGTGTGTTTATAGGTCGGATCTTCCGATCTACACTTCTCTACATCAGCGACAGTTGTTGTTCTGGTGCATTATTCCTTTGGGACCTTAACACAATGACTTCCCAACTGTCTACTACAACAAGGTTTGCTCAGTTTTGATGAGGGAAGGGCGATGTCGATGGCGCGTCTTCTGCTCGTTTATGCACTTGTTGTCATCACTAGGTGATTTAAGAATATGAATGTGATTTTTGTTTACTTCTTATGTTCTTTGTATTGCATGACGTTTGATGTATAGATTCGAAGTTTTTTCGAAAAAATAATAATTCATGTAGTAAGATGCACCTTCGAGCAACTCTATAGGAAGAGTTAACATATATAAAGGCATTGTTGTTTGCTCTTTTTTACCTATGGCATTACTCTTTTTTAATGTGATTTATTACTAAACAATGCCAAACATTGAAACGCAACACATCGGCTTAAAACGAAAAGGAGTTAACATATATAAAGGCATTGATGTTCGCTCATTTTCTCCTACGGTATAAATCATTTTTAACATGTTCTGTTACTAAACAATGCCAATATTGAAACTTAACATGCATCGGCTTAAAAAGAAAAGGAGTTAACATATAAAAAGACATTGATGCTCGCTCTTTTTCTCCTATGGTATAACTCTTTTTAAACATGATTTGTGACCAAATAATACCAAACATTGAAACCCAACACACCGGCTTGAAAAAAAAAGAAGCATTTGCGCCATCTACATTGGATATGTCTCACCCACCGTCTCCACAACCTACCGCGAACATTGTGACTATAGATCATAATACATCGGTCGAACGACATGTAACCTAACAAAGTGCGCAAAACTCCAAGACAACGTCTCCAACCAGGAGTCATTGCTCAAACGTGCGCGCCCAAGCCGACTAGAGTTTCATTGCCTCCCACTAGTAACGTCATCGACCTACCTCGTCTTCTGTGGCCTTAGTGCCATAGAGGATGATGTCTACTACACAACCTTCTTCTTATAGACGCTGTTGGGCCTCCAAGTGCAGAGGTTTGTAGGACAGTAACAAATTTCCCTCAAGTGGATGACCTATGGTTTATCAATCCGTGGGAGGCGTAGGATGAAGATGGTCTCTCTCAAACAACACTGCAACCAAATAACAAAGAGTCTCTTGTGTCCCCAACACACCCAATACAATGGTAAAATGTATAGGTGCACTAGTTCGGCGAAGAGATGCTGATACAAGTGCAATATGGATGGTAGATATAGGTTTTTGTAATCTGAAATTATAAAAACAGCAAGGTAACAAGTGGTAAAAGTGAGTGAAAACGGTATTGCAATGCTTCGAAACAAGGCCTAGGGTTCATACTTTCACTGGTGCAAGTTCTCTCAACAATAATAACATAATTGGATCATATAACTATCCCTCAACATGCAACAAAGAGTCACTCCAAAGTCACTAATAGCAGAGAACAAACGAAGAGATTATTGTAGGGTACGAAATCACCTCAAAGTTATTCTTTCCGATCAATCCATTGGGCTATTCCTATAAGTGTCACAAACAGCCCTAGAGTTCGTAGTAAAATAACACCTTAAGACACACATCAACCAAAACCCTAATGTCACCTAGATACTTCAATGTCACCTCAAGCATCTACGGGTATGATTATACGATATGCATCACACAATCTCAGTTCATCTATTCAACCAACACAAAGAACTTCAAAGAGTTCCCCACAGTTTCTACCGGAGAGTCACCTTACTGAAAACCGCTTATCATTTCCTTCTGCTCCTCGTTGGGTTCGACACTCTTACTTATCGAAAGGACTACGATAGATCCCCTACACTTGTGGGTCATCACAAGACGATTTCCCAACTATCTACTACAACAAGGTTGACCCAGTTCTGGCGAGGAAGGGCGACGATGACGTGTCTTCAACTCGTTCATGTGCTTGTAGTCGTCGATAGGTGGTCTACGAACATGGACGTAATATCTGTTACTTATGATGTTCTTTGTACCGCCATGATGTTTCAAAAAGATAACTCATACAGTAAGATGCACATTAGACCAACTCTAAAGAGTTGACATACGTAATGACATTGATATTCACTCTTTTCTTCTTTGGTATGAGTCTTTTTTAATATGTGCTTTTACTAAACAATGCTAAACATTGAAACCCAACACATCGACTTAAAAATAAAATTAGTTAACATATATAAAGACATTGATGTCGCTCTTTTTCTCCTACGGTATAACTCTTTTAATATGATTTGTTACTAAATAACGCCAAACATTGAAACCTAGCATAAAGCTTAAAAAGAAAGAAGCGTCGACGCCATCTACATTGGATTTGTCTCACCCACCATCTCCACAACCTACCCCAAACACTATGACAGTGAATCATAATACATATGTCGAACTACATGTGACCTAACAAAGTGCAAAAAACGCCAAGACAACGTCTTCAAGTAGGAGTCACTCAAACGCAATCGTCGTCGGGTCCAACCCAAAGGTTGAACATGGGACTATGACCCCCAAGCACCCAACACCTTAAACAAGGAAACATTGTGCAGTTGGTGATGTTTCCTGATGTAGCGAGAAGGCTAGATAATGGGTTCTCGCCTGAAGGAGATACATAATCGATATCAAATGCGCTAATGTTGACAACCACCCTCTCTACGAGCCCACACACATGGAGTAACTTCTAGAAGGCTCTCGAAGCTGAAAAGCCCCAACCCTGCCACCGAGTCTAAGAGATAGGAAGTTTGAAACCTCGTAGTTGTATGACCTCAACGCTTGTATCCATGAAGCCTCGTCGAACCCATGTGAGATCCACTTTCCAAATCAACACGAGATCATTGACCTGCGCAGCTCTACCGACAGCACCACAAAGCTATGTTGATGAGCACCCAAGCTGAGTCAGATGCCGATCATAAAAGTTGGTTCCACGTTGCCATTAATTTCTTGCATCGTCACTAGAAATGACAACAAATAAGCCCACTGCTACCTCTTGAGCATGCGTTGGTTTTTTCCTTGAAGAGGAAAGGGTGATGCAGCAAAGTAGCGTAAGTATTTCCCTCAGTTTTGAGAACCAAGGTATCAATCCAGTAGGAGGCTCCTCAAAAGTCCCACGCACATACACAAACAAACAAGAACCTCGCAACCAACGCGATAAAGGGGTTGTCAATCCCTTCACGGTAACTTGCAAAAGTGAGATCTGATAGAGATAATATGATAAGATAAATATTTTTGGTATTTTTATGATATAGATTGGAAAATAAAAGATGCAAATAAAAGTAGATGTAAAACTTATATGATAAAAGATAGACCCGGGGGCCATAGGTTTCACTAGTGGCTTCTCTCAAGATAGCATAATTATTACGGTGGGTGAACAAATTACCGTCGAGCAATTGATAGAAAAGTGCATAGTTATGAGAATATCTAGGCATGATCTTGTATATAGGCATCACGTCCGCAACAAGTAGATCGAAACGATTTTGCATCTACTACTATTACTCCACACATAGACCGACTCCTGCCTGCATCTAGAATATTAAGTTCATAAGAACAGAGTAATGCATTAAGCAAGATGACATGTTGTAGAGGGATAAACTCAAGCAATATGATATAAACCCCATCTTTTTATCCTCGATGGCAACAATACAATACATGCCTTGCTGCCCCTACTGTCACTAGGAAAGGACACCGCAAGATTGAACCCAAAGCTAAGAACTTCTCCCATTGCAGGAAAGATCAATCTAATAGGCCAAACCAAACTGATAATTCGAAGAGACTTGCAAAGATAACCAATCATACATAAAAGAATTCAGAGGAGATTCAAAAATTTCTCATAGATAAACTTGATCATAAACTCACAATTCATCGGATCTCGACAAACACGTCCAGTTTGCA
The DNA here is from genome assembly GCF_018294505.1 of Triticum aestivum. Classification (NCBI taxonomy): domain Eukaryota; kingdom Viridiplantae; phylum Streptophyta; class Magnoliopsida; order Poales; family Poaceae; genus Triticum; species Triticum aestivum. The sequence continues at coordinate 609,756,489 of NC_057810.1, read as the reverse complement.
TCATGCTTTTATATCAATGTTTATTGCATTATGGGCTGTTTTTACACATTTTATCTCAATACTTATGGCTATTCTCTCTTATTTTACAAGGTTTACCATGAAGAGGGGGAATGCCGGCAGCTGGAATTCTGGCTGGAAAAGGAGCAAACGTTGGAAACCTATTCTCCACAGCTCCAAAAGTCCTGAAACTCCACGAAACAACCTTTTGGAATTAATAAGAATTTCTGAGCGAAATAAATACACCAGGGAGCCCACACCCTGTCCAGGAGACAGGGGGCGCCCCCCCCCCTATAGGGCACGCCCCCTACTCATGGGCCCCCTGGTGGGCCTCCGGTGTCCATCTTCTGCTATATCATCGCTTTTACCCTGGAAAAAATCATGGGCAAGCTTACGGGACGAAACTCCGCCGCCACGAGGCGGAACCAATTTAGGGCTCTGGCAGAGCTGTTCTGCCGGGGACACTTCCTTCCGGGAGGGGGAAATCATCACCAACGTCATCACCAACGATCCTCTCATCGGGAGGGGGTCAATCTCCATCAACATCTTCACCAGCACCATCTCCTCTCAAACCCTAGTTCATCTCTTGTATCCAATCTTGTATCCAAAACCACAAATTGGTACCTGTGGGTTGCTAGTAGTGTTGACTACTCCTTGTAGTTGATACTTATTGGTTTGCTTGGTGGAAGATCATATGTTCAGATCCTTAATGCATATTATTACACCTCTGATTATGAACATGAATATGCTTTGTGAGTAGTTACGTTTGTTCCTGAGGACATGGGTGAAGTCTTGCTATTAGTAGTCATGTGAATTTGGTATTCGTTCGATATTTTGATGAGATGTATGTTGTCTTCTCCTCTAGTGGTGTCATGTGAACGTTGACTACATGACACTTCACCATTATTGGGCCTAGAGGAGGGCATAGGGAAGTAATAAGTAGATGATGGGTTGCTAGAGTGACAGAAGCTTAAACCCTAGTTTATGCGTTGCTTCGTTAGGGGCTGTTTTGGATCCATATGTTTCATGCTATGGTAAGGTTTACCTTAATAATTTTGTTGTAGTTGCGGATGCTTGCAATAGGGGTTAATCATAAGTGGGATGCTTGTCCAAGTAAGGGTAGTACCCAAGCACCGGTCCACCCACATATCAAATTATCAAAGTACCGAACGTGAATCGTATGAGCGTGATGAAAACTAGCTTGACGATAATTCCCATGTGTCCTCGGGAGCTCCTTTATCATTATTAGAAATTGTCCAGGCTTATCCTTTGCTACATAAAGGATTGAGCCACCTTGCTGCACTTTATTTACTTTGTTTACTTGTTACTCGTTACTATTTATCTTATCACAAAACTAACTATCACCTACAATTTCAGTGCTTGCAGAAAACCTTACTGAAAACCACTTATCATTTCCTTCTACTCCTTGTTGGGTTCGACACTCTTACTTATCGAAAGGACTACGATAGATCCCCTACACTTGTGAGCCATCAAGACTCTTTTCTGGCGCCGTTGCCGGGGTGTGTAGCGTTTTTGGTGAGTGGAACTTGGTAAGGAAACATTTATATAGTGTTGCTGAAATTTTCTGTTACTTGTCACTATGTAAACTAATCCTTTGAGGGGCTTGTTTGGGGCATCTTCGCCCCAACCAGAAGAGCAAAGAGTTGTTCCTCAACCTACTGAACTTTATGAAAATATTTATTTTGAGATTCCTTCGGGTATGATAGAGAAACTGCTAGCTAATCCATTTGCAGGAGATGGAATATTGCATCCCGATTTACACCTTATTTTTGTGGATGAAGTTTGTGGATTATTTAAACTTGCAGGTATTCCCGATGATGTTGTCAAAAGGAAGGTCTTCCCTTTATCTTTGAAGGGAGATGCATTGACATGGTATAGGCTATGTGATGATATGAGATCTTGGAATTATAAGCGATTGAAGTTGGAATTTCACCAGAAGTTCTATTCTATGCATCTTGTTCATCGTGATCGTAATTACATATATAATTTCTGGCCTCGCGAAGGAGAAAGCATCGCTCAAGCTTGGGGGAGGCTTAAGTCAATGTTATATTCATGCCCCAATCATGAGCTCTCTCGGGAAATGATTATTGAAAAAAATTATGCTCGGCTTTCTCTTGATAATCGCAATCTGCTCGATACTTCCTGTGTTGGTTCTTATATGCTGAAGACTATTGATTTCAAATGGGACTTATTGGAAAGAATTAAATGCAACTCTGAAGATTGGGGTTCCGACGATGGTAAGGAGTCAGGTATGACACCTAAGTTCGATTGTGTTAAATCTTTTATGGGTACCAATGTTTTTCGTGGATTTAGCGCTAAGTATGGACTTGACTCTGAGATAGTAGCTTCTTTCTGTGAATCTTTTGCTACTCACGTTGATCTCCCTAAAGAGAAGTGGTTTAAATATAATCCTCCTATTGAAGTGAAAGTAGTTGCACCTATTACAGTCGAAGAAAAGACTATTACCTATAGTGATCCTATTGTTCCTACTGCTTATGTTGAAAAACCTCCTTTTCCTGTTAGGATAAAGGATCATGCTAAAGCTTTAACTGTTGTTCGTAAGAGTAATACTAGGACTTATACACCTCCTGAGCAAATTAATGTTGAACCTAGTATAGCTATGGTTAAAGATCTCTTGGATGATGATTTAGATGGGCTCTTATTTATTTCTGTGGTGAGACCGCTAATATTGCTAGGCCAGATACTAAGACACGTAGACTTGCCGTAGGCATGCCTGTTATTTCTGTTAAAAAAGGAGAACATTGTTATCATGGCTTATGTGATATGGGTGCTAGTGCTAGCGCTATACCTTATGATTTATATAAAGAAATTATGCACGACATTGCACCCGTTGAATTAGAAGACATTGATGTTACTATTAAGCTTGCTAATAGGGATACCATTAAACCTGTTGGGATTGTTAGAGATGTTAAAGTTTTGTGTGGGAAGGTTAAATACCCTTCTGATTTCCTTGTTCTTGGTTCCCCACAAGATGATTTTTGTCCCATTATTTTTGGTAGACCCTTCTTGAATACAGCTAGTGCTAAGATTAATCGTGAAAAGAATATTGTCACTGTTGGCATAGATGGTCTGTCTCATGAGTTTAATTTCGCTAAGTTTAGTAGACAACCTCATGAGAGGGAACCACCTAGTAAGGATGAAATTATTGGTCTTGCTTCCATTGCTGTTCCTCCAACTGATCCGTTAGAACAATACTTACTAGACCATGAAAATAATATGTTTATGAAGGAAAGAGAGGAAATAGATGAAGTGTTCCTTAAACAGGAACCTATGCTGAAACATAACCTTCCCGTTGAAATTCTTGGGGATCCCCCTCCACCCAAGGGTGATCCCGTGTTTGAACTCAAACCTTTACCTGACAATCTTAAGTATGCTTATCTTGATGAAAAAGAAATATATCCTGTTATTATTAGTGCTAACCTTTCAGAGAAAGAAGAAGAAAGATTATTGAAAACTCTGAATAAGCACCGAGCAGCTATTGGATATACTCTGGATGATCTTAAGGGCGTTAGTCCCACGCTATGTCAACACAAAATTACATTGGAGGACGATGCCAAACCAGTTAGAGATCCTCAAAGACGGCTAAATCCCAAGATGAAAGAAGTGGTAAGAAAGGAGATACTAAAGCTCCTTGAGGCAGGTATTACCTATCCCGTTGCTGATAGTGAATGGGTAAGCCCTGTCCATTGCGTTCCTAAAAAGGGAGGTATTATCATTGTTCCTAATGATAAAGATGAATTGACCCCACAAAGAATTATTACAGGTTATAGGGTGGTAATTGATTTCCGTAAGTCAAATAAAGCTACTAAGAAAGATCATTACCCTTTACCTTTTATTGATCAAATGCTAGAAAGACTATCCAAACACACATATTTCCGCTTTCTAGATTGTTATTCTGGTTTCTCTCAGATACCTGTGTCAGCGAAGGATCAATCTAAAACTACTTTTACTTGCCCTTTTGGTACTTTTGCTTATAGACATATGCCTTTTGGTTTATGTAATGCACCTGGTACCTTTCAAAGATGTATGATGGCTATATTCTCTGATTTTTGTGAAAAGATTTGTGAGGTATTCATGGATGACTTCTCCGTCTATGGATCCTCTTTTGATGATTGTTTGAGCAACTTTGATCGAGTTTTGCAGAGATGCGAAGACACTAGTCTTGTCCTGAATTGGGAAAAGTGTCACTTTATGGTTAATGAAGGCATTGTCTTGGGGCATAAGATTTCCGAGAGAGGTATTGAAGTTGATAAAGCTAAAGTTGATGCTATTGAAAAGATGCCATGTCCCAAGGACATAAAAGGTATAAGAAGTTTCCTTGGTCATGCCGGTTTTATAGGAGGTTCATTAAGGACTTTTCTAAGATCTCTAGGCCTCTGACTAATTTATTGCAAAAAGATATTCCTTTTGTCTTTGATGATGATTGTGTAGAAGTATTTGAAATACTTAAGAAAGCTTTGATCACTGCACCTATTATCCAGCCACCTAATTGGAATCTACCTTTTGAAATTATGTGTGACGCTAGTGATTATGCTGTAGGGGCTGTTCTAGGGCAAAGAGTCGATAAGAAATTGAATGTCATCCAGTATGCTAGTAAGACTCTTGATACAGCCCAAAGAAATTATGCTACCACTGAAAAAGAATTCTTAGCAGTTGTGTTTGCATGTGATAAGTTTAGACCTTATATTGTTGATTCCAAAGTTACTATTCACAGTGATCATGCTGCTATTAAATATCTTATGGAAAAGAAAGATGCTAATGTTGGAAATATGCCCTAGAGGCAATAGTAAAATGGTTATTATTGTATTTCCTTGTTCATGATAATTTTCTATTATTCATGCTATAATTGTATTGACCGGAAACCGTAATACATGTGTGAATACATAGACCACAACATGTCCCTAGTGAGCCTCTAGTTGACTAGCTCGTTGGTCAACAGATGTTCATGGTTTCCTGACCATGGATATTGGATGTCATTGATAATGGGATCAGATCATTAGGAGAATGATGTGATGGGCAAGACCCAATCCTAAGCCTAGCACAAGATCGTATAGTTCGTATGCTAAAGCTTTTCTAAAGGTCAAGTATCTTTTCATTAGACCATGAGATTGTGCAACTCCCGGACACCGTAGGAATGCTTTGGGTGTGCCAAACGTCACAACGTAACTGGGTGGATATAAAGGTGCACTACGGGTATCTCCGAAAGTGTCTGTTGGGTTGGCACGAATTGAGACTGGGATTTTTCACTCCATGTGACGGAGAGGTATCTCTGGGCCCACTCGGTAGGACATCATCATAATGTGCACAATGTGATCAAGGAGTTGATCACGGGATGATGTGTTACGGAACGAGTAAAGAGACTTGCCGGTGACGAGATTGAACAAGGTATTGGTATACCGACGATCGAATCTCGGGCAAGTACTATACCGGTAGACAAAGGGAATTGTATACGGGATTGATTGAATCCTTGACATCGTGGTTCATCTGATGAGATCATCGTGGAACATGTGGGATCCAACATGGTTATCTAGATCCCACTGTTTGTTATTGGCCGGAGAGTTGTCTCGGTCATGTCTGCATGGTTCCCGAACCCGTAGGGTCTACACATTTAAGGTTCGATGACGCTAGGGTTATAGGGAATAGATATACGTGGTTACCGAATGTTGTTCGGAGTCCCGGATGAGATCCTGGACGTCACGAGGAGTTTCGTCCCACTGTTGGTTATTGGCCGGAGAGTTGTCTCGGTCATGTCTGCATGGTTCCCGAACCCGTAGGGTCTACGCACTTAAAGTTCAATGACGCTAGGGTTATAGGGAATAGATATACATGGTTACCGAATGTTGTTCGGAGTCCCGGATGAGATCCCGGACGTCACGAGGAGTTCCGGAATGGTCCAGAGGTAAAGATTTATATATGGGAAGTCCTTTTTTGGTCACCGGGAAAGTTTGGGTGCTATCGGTAATGTACCGGGACCACCGGGAGGGTCCCGGGGGTCCACCAGGTGGGGCCACCGGCCCCAGAGGGCTACGTGGGCCAAGTGTGGGAGGGGACCAGCCCCAGGTGGGCTGGTGCGCCCCCTCCCCCACCAGGGCCCAAGGCGCCTAGGGTTGAAAACCCTAGGGGGAGGGGGCGCCTCCACCTTGCTTGGGGGGCAAGGCACCCCTCCTGGCCGCCGCCCCTCCCCTCTAGATGGGATCTGGAGGGGGCCGGCCCCCTCTCCCCTTCCCCTATAAATAGTGGGGGCTTTGGGGCTGCCAAGTACAAGAGTTTTCACCTCTCCTGGCGCAGCCCTACCCCTCTCCCTCCTCGTCTCTCGCAGTGCTTGGCGAAGCCCTGCTGGAGTGCCACGCTCCTCCATCACCACCACGCCGTTGTGTTGCTGCTGGACGGAGTCTTCCCCAACCTCTCCCTCTCTCCTTGCTGGATCAAGGCACGGGAGACGTCACCGGGCTGCACGTGTGTTGAACGCGGAGGTGCCGTCCCTTCGGCACTAGGATCTTCGGTGATTTGGATCACGACAAGTACGACTCCCTCAACCCCGTTCTCTTGAACGCTTCCGCTTAGCGATCTACAAGGGTATGTAGTTGCACTCCTCTCTCTCGTTGCTAGTCTCTCCATAGATATATCTTGGTGACTCATAAGAAAATTTTGAATTTATGCTACGTTCCCCAACAGTGGCATCATGAGCTAGGTCTATGCGTAGATTCTATGCACGAGTAGAACACAAAGTAGTTGTGGGTGATGATTTGTTCAATTTGCTTACCGTTACTAGTCTTATCTTGATTCAGCGGCATTGTGGGATGAAGCGGCCCGGACCGACCTTACACATACTCTTACGTGAGACAGGTTCCACCGACTAACATGCACTTGTTGCATAAGGTGGCTAGCGGGTGCCAGTCTCTCCCACTTTAGTCGGATCGGATTCGATGAAAAGGGTCCTTATGAAGTGTAAATAGCAATTGGCATATCACGTTGTGGCTTTTGCGTAGGTAAGAAACGTTCTTGCTAGAAACCCATAGCAGCCACGTAAAACATGCAAACAACAATTAGAGGACGTCTAACTTGTTTTTGCAGGGTATGCTATGTGATGTGATATGGCCAAAAAGAATGTGATGAATGATATGTGATGTATGAGATTGATCATGTTCTTGTAATAGGAATCACGACTTGCATGTCGATGAGTATGACAACCGGCAGGAGCCATAGGAGTTGTCTTAATTTATTGTATGACCTGCGTGTCATTGAACAACACCATGTAATTACTTTACTTTATTGCTAAACCGTTAGCCATAGTAGTAGAAGTAATAGTTGGCGAGACAACTTCATGGAGACACGATGATGGAGATCATGATGATGGGGATCATGGTGTCATGCCGGTGATGATGATGATCATGGAGCCCCGAAGATGGAGATCAAAAGGAGCAAAATGATATTGGCCATATCATGTCACTTTTTGATTGCATGTGATGTTTATCATGTTTATGCATCTTATTTGCTTAGAACGATGGTAGTAAATAAGATGATCCCTCATTAAAATTTCAAGAAAGTGTTCCCCCTAACTGTGCACCGTTGCGAAAGTTCGTTGTTCCGAAGCACCACGTGATGATCGGGTGTGATAGATTCTAACGTTCACATACAACGGGTGTAAGCCAGATTTACACACGCGAAACACTTAGGTTGACTTGACGAGCCTAGCATGTACAGACATGGCCTCGGAACACAAGAGACCGAAAGGTCGAGCATGAGTCGTATGGTAGATACGATCAACATGAAGATGTTCACCGATGATGACTAGTCCGTCTCACGTGATGATCGGACACGGCCTAGTTGACTCGGATCATGTATCACTTAGATGACTAGAGGGATGTCTATCTAAGTGGGAGTTCATAAGATGAACTTAATTATCCTGAACATAGTCAAAAGGTTTTTGCAAATTATGTCGTAGCTCGCGCTTTAGTTCTACTATTTTAGATATGTTCGTGGAGAAAATTTAGTTGAAAGTTGATAGTAGCAATTATGTGGATTGGGTCCGTAAACTGAGGATTCTCCTCATTACTGCGTAGATGGCTTATGTCCTTAATGCACCGCTCGGTGTGCTGAACCTCGAGCGTCGTTTGTGGATGTTGCGAACATCTGACATACACGTTTTGATGACTACGTGATAGTTCAGTGGGTAATGTTAAATGGTTTAGAATTGAGGCACCAAAGACATTTTTGAAATGTCGTAGAACATATGAGATGTTCCAAGAGCTGAAATTGGGATTTCAGGCTCGTGCCCATGTCAAGAGGTATGAGACCTCCGACAAGTTTCTTAACCTGCAAACTGAGGGAGAAAAGCTCAACCGTTGAGCTTGTACTCAGATTGTCTAGGTACAACAATCACTTGAATCGAGTGGGAGTTAATCTTCCAGATGAGATAGTGATGTTTCTCCAAAGACATTGCCACCAAGATACTAGACCTTCGTGATGAACTATAACATAACAAGGATAGATATGATGATCCTTGAGCTATTCGCGATGTTAGACACCGCGAAAGTAGAAATCAAGTAGGAGCATCAATTGTTGATGGTTAGTAAAACCACTAGTTTCAAGAAGGGCAAGGGCAAGAAGGGATACTTCATGAAACGGCAAATTAGTTGCTGCTCCAGTGAAGAAACCCAGGGTTGAACCCAAACCCGAGACTAAGTGCTTCTGTAATGAGGGAATGTCCACTGAAGCATAACTACCCTAGATACTTGGTAGATGAGAAGGCTGGCAGGGTTGACAGAAGTATATTGGATATACATTATATTAAATGTGTACTTTACTTGTACTCCTAGTAGCACCAGGGTATTAGATACCGGTTTGGTTGCTAAGCGTTGGTAACTCGAAATAAAAGTTGCGGAATAAACGGAGACTAGCTAAAGGTGAGATGACGATATGTGTTGGAAGTGTTTCCAAGCTTGATGAGATCAAGCATCGCATACTCCCTCTACCATCGAGATTGGTGATAAACCTAAATAATTGTTATTTGGTGTTTGCATTGAGCATAGACATAATTGGATTATGTCTATCACAATACGGTCATTCATTTAAGGAGAATAATAGTTACTCTGTTTATTTGAATAATACCTTCAATGGTCTTACACCTAAAATGAATGGTTTATTGAATCTCGATCATAGTGATACACATGTTCATGCCAAAAGATATAAGATAGTGATGATAGTACCACATACTTGTGGCACTGCCATTTGAGTCATATTGGTATAAAACGCATGAAGAAGCTCCATGTTTATGGATCTTTGGACTCACTCATTTTTGAAAAGTTTGAGACATGCGAACCATGTCTATTGGTATGTGCGCATGAAGAAACTCCATGCAGATGGATTGTTTGGACTCACTTGATTCTAAATCACTTGAGACATGCAGATCATACCACATGGGCAAGATGACTAAAAAGCCTCGTTTTCAGTGAAATGGAACAAGAAAGCAACTTGTTGGAAGTAATACATTTTGATGTGTGCAGTCCAATGAGTGTTGAGGCACGCAGTGGATGTCGTTATGTTCTTACTTCACAGATGATTTGAGTAGATGCTAAGTATATTTACTTGATGAAACACAAGTCTGAATTATTGAAAGGTTCAAGTAATTTCAGAGTGAAGTTGAAGATGTTCGTGACAAGAGGATAAAATGTCTATGATATGATCATAGAGATGAATATCTGAGTTGCGAGTTTGGTACACAATTGAGACATTGTGGAAATTGTTTCACAACTAACACCGCCTGGAACACCATAGTGTGATGGTGTGTCCGAACATCATAGCTGCACCCTATTGGATATGGTGCATACCATGATGTCTCTTATTGAATTACCACTATCGTTCATGGGTTAGGCATTATAGACAACCGCATTCACTTTAAATAGGGCACCACATAATTCCGTTGAGATGACACCATATGAACTATGGTTTAGAGAAACCTAAGATGTCATTTCTTGAAAGTTTGGGGTGCGACGCTTATGTGAAAAAGTTTCATCCTGATAAGCTCGAACCCAAAGCGGATGAATACATCTTCATAGGACACCCAAAAATAGTTGGGTGTACTTCCTGTCTCAGATCCGGAAGCAAAAGGGATTGTTTCTAGAATCGGGTCCTTTCTCGAGGAAAAGTTTCTCTCAGAAGAATTGGGTGGGAGGATGGTGGAGACTTGATGAGGTTGTTGAACCATCACTTCAACTAGTGTGTAGCAGGGCACATGAAGTTGTTCCTGTGGCACCTACACCAATTGAAGTGGAAGCTGATGATAGTGATCATGAAACTTCGAATCAAGTCACTACCGAACCTCGTAGGTCGACAAGGACGCGTACTGTTTCGGAGTGGTACGGTAATCCTGTCTTGGAGGTCATGTTGCTAGACAATAATGAACCTACGAGCTATGGAGAAGTGATGGTGGGCCCGGATTCCGACGAATGGCTCGAGGCCATAAAATCCGAGAGAGGATCCATGTATGAAAACAAAGTATAGACTTTGGAAGAACTACTTGATGGTCGTAAGGTTGTTGGGTACATATGGATTTTAAAAGGAAGACGAACAATGATGGTAAGTGTCACCATTAAGAAAGCTCGACTTGTCGCTAAGAAGTTTTCCGACAAGTTCAAGGAGTTGACTACGATGAGACTTTCTCACTCATAGCGATGCTAAGAGTCTGTTGGAATTATATTGGCAATTACTGCGTGATTTATGAAATCTTGCAGATAGGATGTCGAAACATTGTTTCCTCGACGATATTCTTGAGGAAAGGTTGTATGTGATACAACCAGAAGGTTTTGTCAATCCTGAAAGATGCTAACAAGTGTGCAAAGCTTCAGCAATCCTTCTAAGGACTGGAGTAAGCATCTCGGAGTTGGAATATACGCTTTGATGAGATGATCAAAGATTTTGGGTTTATACAAAGTTTATGAGAAACTTGTATTTCCAAAGAAGTGAGTGGGAGCACTATAGCATTTCTGATGAGTATATGTTGTTGACATATTGTTGATCGGAAATGATGTAGAATTTCTGGAAAGCATATAGGGTTATTTGAAAAGTGGTTTTCAATGGAAAACCTGGATTAAGCTACTTGAACATTGAGCATCAAGATCTATAAGGATAGATCAAAACGCTTAATAGTACTTTCAAATGAATACATACCGTGACAAGATTTTGAAGGAGTTCAAAATAGATCGGGAAAGAAGGAGTTCTTGGCTGTGTTATATGGTGTGAGTATTGAGTAAGACTCAAGACATGACCACGACAGAAGAAAGAGAAAGGACGAAGGTCGTCCCCTATGCTTCAGACGTAGGCTCTATAGTATGCTATGCTGTGTACCACACCGGAAGTGTGCCTTGCCATGAGTCCGTCAAGGGGTACAAGAGTGATCCAGGAATGGATCATAGGACAGCGGTCAAACTTATCCTTAGTAACTAGTGGACTAAGGAATTTTTTCGATTATGGAGGTGGTAAAAGAGTTCGTCGTAAAGGGTTACGCCGATGCAAACTTTGACACTAATCTGGATTATTCTGAGTAGTAAACTGGAATCGTATAGTAGAACAGTTATTTGGAATAGTTCCAAATAGAGCGTGGTAGCTGCATCTAGGAGATGACATAGAGATTTGCAAAACACACACGGATCCGAAAGGTTCAGTTCCGTTGACTAATAACCTCTCTCACAAGCGAGATATGATCAAACCCCATGGGTGTCGATTCATTACAATCACATAGTGATGTGAACTAGATTATTGACTCTAGTGCAAGTGGGAGATAGTTGGAAATATGCCTTAGAGGCAATAATAAAATGGTTATTATTGTATTTCCTTGTTCATGATAATTGTCTATTATTCATGCTATAATTGTATTGATCGGAAACCGTAATACATGTGTGAATACATAGACCACAACATGTCCCTAGTGAGCCTCTAGTTAACTAGCTCGTTGATCAACAGATGGTCATGGTTTCCTGACCATGGATATTGGATGTCATTGATAACGGGATCACATCATTAGGAGAATGATGTGATGGACAAGACCCAATCCTAAGCCTAGCACAAGATTGTGTAGTTCGTATGCTAAAGCTTTTCTAAATGTCAAGTATCTTTTCCTTGGACCATGAGATTGTGCAACTCCCGGACACCGTAGGAATGCTTTGGGTGTGCCAAACGTCACAACGTAACTGGGTGGATATAAAGGTGCACTATGGGTATCTCCGAAAGTGTCTGTTGGGTTGGCACGAATCGAGACTGGGATTTTTCACTCCGTGTGACGGAGAGGTATCTCTGGGCCCACTCGGTAGGACATCATCATAATGTGCACAATGTGATCAAGGAGTTGATCACGGTATGATGTGTTACGGAACGAGTAAAGAGACTTGCCGGTAACGAGATTGAACAAGGTATTGGTATACCGACGATCGAATCTCGGGCAAGTACTATACCAGTAGACAAAGGGAATTGTATACGGGATTGATTGAATCCTTGACATCGTGGTTCATCCGATGAGATCATCGCGGAACATGTGGGAGCCAACATGGGTATCCAGATCCCGCTGTTGGTTATTGGCTGGAGAGTTGTCTCGGTCATGTCTGCATGGTTCCCGAACCCGTAGGGTCTACACTTAAGGTTCGATGACGCTAAGGTTATAGGGAATAGATATATGTGGTTACCGAATGTTGTTCGGAGTTCCGTATGAGATCCCGGACGTCACGACGAGTTCCGGAATGGTCCGGAGGTAAAGATTTATATATGGGAAGTCCTTTTTTGGTCACCGGAAAAGTTTCGGGTGCTATCGGTAATGTACCGGGACCACCGGGAGGGTCCCGGGGGTCCACCAGGTGGGGCCACCGGCCCCAGAGGGCTGCGTGGGCCAAGTGTGGGAGGGGACCAGCCCCGGGTGGGCTGGTGTGCCCCCCCACCAGGGCCCAAGGCGCCTAGGGTTGAAAACCCTAGGGGGAGGGGGTGCCTCCACCTTGCTTGGGGGGCAAGGCACCCCTCCTGGCCGCCGCCCCTCCCCTCTAGATGGGATCTGGAGGGGGCCGGCCCCCTCTCCCCTTCCCCTATAAATAGTGGGGTCTTTGGGGCTGCCAAGTACAAGAGTTTTCACCTCTCCTGGCGCAGCCCTACCCCTCTCCCTCCTCGTCTCTCGCAGTGCTTGGCGAAGCCCTGCTGGAGTGCCACGCTCCTCCATCACCACCACGCCGTTGTGCTGCTGCTAGATGGAGTATTCCCCAACCTCTCCGTCTCTCCTTGCTGGATCAAGGCACGGGAGACGTCACCGGGCTGCACGTGTGTTGAACGTGGAGGTGCCGTCCCTGCGGCACTAGGATCTTCGATGATTTGGATCACGACGAGTACGACTCCCTCATCCCCGTTCTCTTGAACGCTTCCGCTTAGCGATCTACAAGGGTATGTAGATGCACTCCTCTCTCTCGTTGCTAGTCTCTCCATAGATAGATCTTTGTGACTCGTAGGAAAATTTTGAATTTATGCTACGTTCCCCAACAGCTAAGCCTAGACTCATTAGATGGGTTCTCGTGCTCCAAGAATTTGATTTGCACATTATTGATAGAAAGGGAGCTGAGAACCCCGTTGCAGATAACTTGTCTAGGTTAGAGAATGTTCTTGATGACCCACTGCCTATTAATGATAGCTTTCCTAATGAACAATTAGCGGTCGTTAATGCTTCTCGTACTGCTCCTTGGTATGCTGATTATGCTAATTACATTGTTGCTAAATTTATACCGCCTAGTTTCACATACCAGCAAAAGAAAAAGTTCTTTTATGATTTAAGACATTACTTCTGGGATGACCCACACCTTTATAAAGAGGGAGTAGATGGTGTTATTAGACGTTGTGTGCCTGAGCATGAACAGGAACAGATCCTACATAAGTTTCACTCTGAATCCTATGGAGGACACCACGCTGGAGATAGAACTGCACACAAGGTACTGCAATCTGGTTTTTATTGGCCTACTCTCTTCAAAGATGCTCGTAAGTTTGTCTTATCTTGTGATGAATGTCAAATAATTGGTAATATTAGTAGACGTCAAGAAATGCCTGTGAATTACTCTCTTGTTATTGAACCGTTTGATGTTTGGGGCTTTGATTATATGGGACCTTTTCCTGCCTCTAATGGTTATACACATATTTTAGTTGTTGTTGATTACGTTACTAAGTGGGTAGAAGCTATTCCAACTAGTAGTGCTGATCATAACACTTCTATTAAAATGCTTAAAGAAGTTATTTTTTCGAGGTTTGGAGTCCCTAGATATCTTATGACTGATGGTGGTTCACATTTTATTCATGGTGCTTTCCGTAAGATGCTTGCTAAGTATGATGTCAATCATAGAATTGCATCTCCTTATCATCCGCAGTCTAGTGGTCAAGTAGAGTTGAGCAATAGAGAGCTCAAATTAATTTTTCAAAAGACTGTTAATAGATCTAGAAAGAATTGGTCCAAAAAACTTGATGATGCATTATGGGCCTATAGAACTGCATACAAAAATCCTATGGGTATATCTCCGTATAAGATGGTTTATGGAAAAGCATGTCATTTGCCTCTTGAACTTGAACATAAAGCATATTGGGATATTAAAGAGCTCAATTATGACTTCAAACTTGCCGGTGAGAAGAGGTTGTTTGATATTAGCTCACTTGATGAATGGACAATCCAAGCTTATGAGAATGCCAAGCTATTCAAAGAAAAAGTCAAGCGCTGGCATGATAAAAGGATACGAAAGCGTGAGTTTAACGTAGGATACTATGTATTACTATTCAACTCTCGCTTAAGATTTTTTGCAGGAAAACTTCTCTCAAAACGGGAAGGTCCTTATGTTACCGAGGAGGTCTATCGTTTTGGTGCCATAAAGATCAACAACTTCGAAGGCACGAGTCCAAGGGTGGTAAATGGTCAAAGAATTAAACATTATATTTCAGGTAATCCTATCAATATTGAAACTAATATTATTGAAACCGTAACCCCTGAGGAGTACATAAGGGACACTTTCCAGAACGTTTTAGACTCCAAAAAGGTATAGGTATGTGGTACGGTAAGTAAACCGACTCCAAAACAACTTCAATGGCAATTTTAATCAGTTTTGGATTATTTAAGAATTTTAGGAAGAAAGAAGTAGTCCGAAAGGGACACGAGGCCCCCACGAGAGTGGAGGGCGCCCCCCCTACTGGGCGCGCCCCCTGTCTCGTGGGCACCTCGTGTGCCTCCCGGACTCCGTTTTCTTGCACGTTACGTATTTTGGTCGGTAAAAATTTATTATATATACTCCCAAAGGTTTTGACCACCGTATCACGCAAATATCCTCTGTTTTCATTTCGAGCTGTTTTCAATTGCAGATCTAGAGCATTATGGCATCTCCAAGCGCTCCCAAGGACAAGTTTTTCGAGAGGGTTATCAACCCCTATCTTGCGGAGGTGCTGCAACACTCTCAAACCATTGAGATGCGTGAGGGGTGCTGCACATACATGATGTGGAGGGACCCAGGCGTACCGGAAGCATGGAGACGAAGCGCGAAGCTGTGGAGCAGCAAGTTTTCAAGTGCCAAGGGATGGTGGAGCGTGGACTCAACGCTAACCAGATGATGATCACAGAGTTCACCAACAATTACAAGCTAGATGCCAAAGTCATTGGGGAAACCATCTTCAAGCTTTAAGAAAAAATCGAGCACCTCCAAGCCCAGATCTATGACCTGCAAAACCAGAACTGTGAGTATGAATATAGATTCAAAAGGATGAGTTTGGCTGCAGATTTAAGGATCCCGGAGACTTGATCATCCTTCTACGATGGTGAGCCTATGCCTTGGAAGATGGACGACAAGCCTACATCATAAAAAACTCATACTTCACCTTCTCCAAGGACATAATCACATGGGTATGGGCACCCCCCCTTGGCAATTGCCAAGCTTGGGGGAGGTGCCCCGATATCGTATCACCATCACACTCCTATCTTTACCGCTTTATTTAGTTCGATCCTTTTAGTAGTATCTTGATCTAGTAGATTGAAGTTTTGATATCAAGTAGTTCGAATTTTGCTTAGTGCTCTCTTTTTGTAATCGAGTCTGTGAGCTATCTATAATAAAGATTAGTGTTGAGTCAAGGGCTTTGCTTTGTTGCCATGATTTTGAGAAAAATAGAAAGAATAAAAAGAATAAAAGAGTTCATACTGATCTTATGGATAGTAATAACTTCACATACAGAAAGTATGAGGCATAAAGGTCGTTGAGAGTTGATAAACATAGTTTTGGTCATCGTTGCAATTAATAGGAAGTAATAAGGGAAGAGAGGTTCACATATAAATACACTATCTTTGACATCTTTTATGATTGTGAGCACTCATTAAGTATGACATGCTAAAAGAGTTGACGATGGACAAGGAAGACAACATAATGGTTTATGTTTTCTCACATCTCAGTTAAAGTATGTTGTCATTGACCTTCCGAACATGTTGAGCTTGCATTTCCCCCTCATGCTAGCCAAATTCCCAGCACCAAGTAGAGATACTACTTGTGCTTCCAAATACCTTTAAACCCTAGTTTATGTGTTGCTTCGTTAGGGGCTGATTTGGATCCATATATTTCATGCTATGGTTACGTTTACCTTAATACTTTTGTTGTAGTTGTGGATGCTTGCAATAGGGGTTAAGCATAAGTGGGATGCTTGTCCAAGTAAGGGCAGTACACAAGCACCGGTCCACCCACATATTAAATTATCAAAGTACCGAACGCGAATCGTATGAGCGTGATGAAAACTAGCTTGACGATAATTCCCATGTGTCCTCGGGAGCTCCTTTATCATTATTAGAAATTGTCCAGGCTTATCCTTTGCTACATAAAGGATTGGGCCACCATGCTGCACTTTATTTACTTTGTTTACTTCTTACTCATTACTATTTATCTTATCACAAAACTATCTATCACCTACAATTTCAGTGCTTGCAGGAAACCTTACTGAAAACCGCTTATCATTTCCTTCTGCTCCTTGTTGGGTTTGACACTCTTACTTTTTAAAGGACTATGATAGATCCCCTACACTTGTGGGTCATCACAAGACGATT
Source organism: Triticum aestivum (assembly GCF_018294505.1). Lineage (NCBI taxonomy): Eukaryota > Viridiplantae > Streptophyta > Magnoliopsida > Poales > Poaceae > Triticum > Triticum aestivum. The sequence goes on along the minus strand of NC_057810.1, from coordinate 609,739,373 downwards.
TCCCAACTATCTACTACAACAAGGTTGACCCAGTTCTGGCGAGGAAGGGCGACGACGACGTGTCTTCAACTCGTTCATGTGCTTGTAGTCGTCGATAGGTGGTCTACGAACATGGATGTAATATCTGTTACTTATGATGTTCTTTGTACCGCCATGATGTTTCAAAAAGATAACTCATACAGTAAGATGCACATTAGACCAACTCTAAAGAGTTGACATACGTAATGACATTGATATTCACTCTTTTCTTCTTTGGTATGAGTCTTTTTTAATATGTGTTTTTACTAAACAATGCTAAACATTGAAACCCAACACATCGACTTAAAAATAAAATTAGTTAACATATATAAAGACATTGATGTCGCTCTTTTTCTCCTACGGTATAACTCTTTTAATATGATTTGTTACTAAATAACGCCAAACATTGAAACCTAGCATAAAGCTTAAAAAGAAAGAAGCATCGACGCCATCTACATTGGATTTGTCTCACCCACCGTCTCCACAACCTACCCCAAACACTATGACAGTGAATCATAATACATATGTCGAACTACATGTGACCTAACAAAGTGCAAAGAATGCCAAGACAACGTCTTCAAGTAGGAGTCACACAAACGCAATCGTCGTCGGGTCCAACCCAAAGGTTGAACATGGGACTATGACCCCCAAGCACCCAACACCTTAAACAAGGAAACATTGTGCAGTTGGTGATGTTTCCTGATGTAGCGAGAAGGCTAGATAATGGGTTCTCGCCTGAAGGAGATACATAATCGATATCAAATGCGCTAATGTTGACAACCACCCTCTCTACAAGCCCACACACATGGAGTAACTTCTAGAAGGCTCTCGAAGCTGAAAAGCCCCAACCCTGCCACCGAGTTTGAGAGATAGGAAGTTTGAAACCTCATAGTTGTATGACCTCAACGCTTGTATCCATGAAGCCTCATCGAACCCATGTGAACTCCACTTGCCAAATCAACACGAGATCATTGACCTGCGCAGCTCTACTGACAACACCACAAAGCTATGTTGATGAGCACCCAAGCCGAGTCAGATGCCGATCATAAAAGTTGGTTCCACGTTGCCATTAATTTCTTGCATCGTCACTAGAAATGACAGCAAATAAGCCCATTGCTACCTCTTGAGCATGCGTTCGTTTTTCCCTTGAAGAGGAAAGGGTGATGCAGCAAAGTAGCGTAAGTATTTCCCTCAGTTTTGAGAACCAAGGTATCAATCCAGTAGGAGGCTCCTCAAAAGTCCCACGCACCTACACAAACAAACAAGAACCTCGCAACCAACGCGATAAAGGGGTTGTCAATCCCTCACAGTAACTTGCAAAAGTGAGATCTAATAGAGATAATATGATAAGATAAATATTTTTGGTATTTTTATGATATAGATTGGAAAATAAATGCAAATAAAAGTAGATGTAAAACTTATATGATAAAAGATAGACCCGGGGGCCATAGGTTTCACTAGTGGATTCTCTCAAGATAGCATAATTATTACGGTGGGTGAACAAATTACTGTCGAGCAATTGATAGAAAAGTGCATAGTTATGAGAATATCTAGGCATGATCATGTATATAGGCATCACGTCCGCAACAAGTAGATCAGAACGATTCTGCATCTACTACTATTACTCCACACATCGACCGACTCCTGCCTGCAACTAGAGTATTAAGTTCATAAGAACAGAGTAATGCATTAAGCAAGATGACATGATGTAGAGGGATAAACTCAAGGAATATGATATAAACCTCGTCTTTTTATCCTCGATGGCAACAATACAATACATGCCTTGCTGCCCCTACTGTCACCGGGAAAGGATACCGCAAGATTGAACCCAAAGCTAAGAACTTCTCCCATTGCAAGAAAGATCAATCTAATAGGCCAAACCAAGTTGATAATTCGAAGAGACTTGCAAAGATAACCAATCATACATAAAAGAATTCAGAGGAGATTCAAATATTTCTCATAGATAAACTTGATCATAAACCCACAATTCATTGGATGTCGACAAACACACCGCAAAAAGAGTTACATCGAATAGATCTCCAAGAAGAGGAAGGAGAACTTTGTATTGAGAATCAAAGAGAGAGAAGAAGCCATCTAGCTAATAACTATGGACCCAAAGGTCTATGGTAAACTACTCACAACTCATCGGAGAGGCCTTGGAGATGATGTAGAGGCCCTCCATGGTCGATTCCCGCTCCGGCGAAGCGCCGGCGAAGGCTCCAAGATGGGATCTCGCGGATACAGAAGGTTGCGGCGGTGGAATTAGGTTTTCGTGGTGCTCCTGGATGGTTTCGACGTACGTAGATATATATAGGAGGAAGAAGTAGGTCGGTGGACACTCGTGGGGCCCACGAGGGTGGGGGCACGCCCACCCTTACAGGGCGCGTCGGCCACCCTCGTGACTGCCTCGCTCGTTGCTTGATGTCCACTCCAAGTCTCCTGGTTTGCATTTGTTCCAAAAAGATCGCTCCTGAAGGTTTCATCCCGTTTGGACTCCGTTTGATATTCCTTTTCTTCAAAACACTGAAATAGGCAAAAAAAACTCGGGTTGGGCCTCCGGTTAGTAGGTTAGTCCCAAAAATGATATAAAAGTGTAAAGTAAAGCCCATAAACATCTAAAATAGGTAATATAATAGCATGGAACAATAAAAAATTATAGATACGTTGGAGACGTATCACCCACCACCGTTGCAAATCCTTGGTGGATATACAGAAAAAGGAAGGTGGTGGTGGAGGAGGAGCCACCGTCGGAAACCCCACTAAGGGCCATGGCTCGCTTCACCTTCACACCCCGTCGAGAACACATGCCAGTGCCACCAACTCACCAAGGTCTTCTGCGCCACCACATTGCCTCCTCATTGGAGGCAAGCCCATGTGGCAGCAAGGGGAGGAGACAGAAAAGATGGGGCGCTAGCATCGGTGGCTTAGAGGCACCACCCGAGTCACCCTCGAGCAACACGGGGCAATCCCATTTCTTCATGATTCTAGTTCGCCGGACATTAAAGTGTATGATTATTTTTAACCAGGAGTTTGTTTTATTTTCTCTTAGCTACACCAACAATACTTTTGCATAGTTGAAGATGCCATATTACTTAGAGCATCTACATCCAGGCGCCTCAAACCCGTTGATACATCTCAATGTATCTATAATTTATGAAGTATTCATGTTGTTATATGATCATTCTTGGATGTTTTACAATCATTTTATAGCAACTTTATATCATTTTTTGGGACTAACCTATTGACCCAGTGCCCAATGCCAGTTGCTGTTTTTTGCTTGTTTTTTACATGTAGGAAAACAATATCAAACAGAGTCCAAACACCGCGAAACTTTTTGTGAATTTTTTATGGACTAGAAGACATCCAATGGGCCAGAACAGCACCTCGGGGGTGCCCCGAGGGGGCACAACCCACCAGGGTGCGCCTGGGCCCCCAGGCGCTCCCCGGTGGGTTATGCCCACCTCGGTGCCTCCTGCACCCCTCTTTGCCCTATAAATTCTCAAATATTCAAAAAACCCTCGCGGAGAACCTAGATCGGAAGTTACGCCGCCACAAGCCTTTGTAGCCACCAAAAACCAATCGGGTGCCTGTTCCGGCACCCTACCAGAGGGGGAGATCATCACCGGTGGCCATATTCATCATCCCAACGGCCACCACGATGAGGAGGGAGTAGTCCATCCTCGGGGCTAAGGGTTTGTACTAGTAGCTATGTGCTTAATCTCTCTCTCTCGTGATCTTGATGTATCATGGGCTTTGTTAACATAGATGGATCATATGATGTTTCTCCCCTCTCTACTCTTGTTGTGATGAATTGAGTCTTTACCCCTTGAAGTTTTGTCTTGTCGAATTGAATGTTCAGATCTGAGAACACATGATGTATGTCTTGCGGTATGAATACTTGAGGTGACAATGGGGTATCATATTGATTCACTTGATGTGTGTTATGGCACTCAACTTGCGGATTCCCGAGGTGACATTGGGGTAATCTATGCATAGGGGTTGATGCACATTGTTATTATCTTTTCACCGCTAGAAACTTTGGGGTCTCCTTGTAGTTCTTTGTGTGGATTGAATATTATCATCATGAAGTTGTTTGATGCATATCATATAATTAACTCGCGGATACTTGTGGTGACATTGGAGTATCTAGGTGACATTAGAGTTGGTTTATGTGTGTTATGTAGTGTTATTTTAGTATGAACTCTTGGTTAGATTGATCGAAAAGAGTAGCTTTGTGTTATTTTAGTACGAACTCTAGGATAGATTGATCGAAAAGAATAGCTTTGAGGTGGTTTCGTACCCTACAAACAATTTCTATCTTTTGTTCTCTGCTAATAGGAACTCGGGAGTGATTCTTTATTGCACTTTGGGGGATAATCATATGATCCAACTATGTTAGCATTGTTGAGAGATTGCACTAGTGAAAGTATGCACCCTATATCTCATTTTCCATCATTGCAATACCGTTTGTGCTCCGTTTACTATTTACTACCTTGCTTTTTTTATTGTTCGCACTACAAAAACTCATATCTACTATCCATACTACACTTTTATCACCATCTCTTCGCCGAACTAGTGCACATATACAATTTGCCATTGTATTGGGTGTGTTGGGGACACAAGAGATTTCTTGTATTTGATTGTTGGGTTGCTTGAGAGAGACCATCTTCATCCTACGCCTCCCACAGATTGATAAATCTTAGGTCATCCACTTGAGGTAAAATTGCTATTATCCTACAAAACTCTGCGCTTGGAGGCCCAACACGAGTCTACAAAAATAAAGTTGCGTAGTAGAGATCACCCGCCTCATACGCCGGGCGTGCCGCTCGGTCACTGCCCGATCATGTTTTTCTGACCCAGACGACCCCCTCAAACGGGCCTCAAACACCGGGGCTGACCAGCACCCCTCATATCCAGCCCAAAAATGGGGCGGATATGGGGGCGCCCGGGCACCGGCCACGTGGGACTGATGAAGGGGTCCCATGCAGACTCGCCCGGAAACCCGGCGGTCCGACGGACGCGTCCTCTGTTGTTGCAGTGTGAACACCGCGTGGCGCTGCTCCGGCTCGCCGCCTAAGAGCAAATCCGCCTATTTAACCCGGCCGGAATCCCGCAACCCTAGTCCATCCACCGCCTCCTCTTCACGCCACCAGTCCGAGCCCATCCACCTCCTCTCTCTCCCACTTAGGCACTCTGCCCATGCTTCGGTGGTCCACCATGGTCCAGAGTAAGATAACCTACTAGGTAATGCTCACACCGGAGCGCCGCGTCGAGATCCAGCAGGAGATCCGGGTGAGACAATCCACGGTGCAACCCGCATCGCCGTCGAGCTGCCTCTGGACTCGCCGGAGCCGGAGGAGGAGCCGCCGGGGGAAGAGGAGGAGGAGGAGCTGGCTCCCATGGAGGTGGAGGAGGCGGAGCAGCCGGAGCAGTAGATGTTGGGCTTCAACATGGAGCAGGCGGAGTCGGAGTTCGTTGTCGCCCAGTCCGACGAGATGGCGGAGGAACAAGCCATCCTGGAGTCCATCCAGGGTGAGGCCTATGTGGAGACCAACCGGGTGTTCCTCCGACGGGAGCAGGCGGCGTCCAACGTGTTCTTCGCCGAACTCGACACGAAGATAGAGGTGGAGGAGGCTAGAGTGGAGCAGCCGGAGGAGTCAGAGCTGCAGCTGCCGGAGCGGGGCACGGAGATCGTCGACCGCTCCGACGATGAGTAGCTAGGTGATGGACGTAGTACGTATGTTATTTCGTTTGCGTGCCTCTCCATGAATTTAAAAATCCAGTATGAGATGTTCGGTGCAACAAGTAAAATTTGAGACGTGTCCGGTCACTGCCCGCGGACGCGCCCGGGCACGTCCGCGGGTGTTTGACGGGTCATATTTGATATATCAGGTTGTAGATGCTCTTACTCCACACCGCAAGCCGCTACATGCAAATGAACAATGCACATATTCCGAACATAACATGGTACTTCCAATTTTCCAAACGTTGCAGGAAGCTTATACAATTTTCAACTTGGATTTTCCACGCAAACATGTTGTCTATAAAATAACTATATGCTTTAAAGGAATGTCATATCGAAAAAATAGTAATATCAACAAGATGTATTCGATGCCTGTACTTATTTCTTTATAGATAGTCAAACTTATAAATGTTTGGTCGATTAAAATGATCAGAGAACTTAAAAATATATTTGACACCAGAAATTCATCTTATTTGTGACACGCCATGTTATTTTATTTACTGCGGACCAACCTCCATGCACAGACAGAATTGTATTATCGAGTCACTTATTTTGGAACGGATGATTGTCCAAGATTTGCTAACTCACGTTCCATCTCCGAAGCGTGATTAATTTAGCACGCACGCACGCACAGTGAAACGGGAGCACCTCTACTTGTGGCACAAGCAACACTAGGGGAACTCCATCAGACAAGCATGTGAAAAACAAGAAACACTGACAATTGTATTTGACTAATCTGCAGTTGCAAGTCACGTGAAACAACATCCCTACGTATAGCTGCGGCTTTTGGTGCTCGTCACCTGTCAGAGTCAAACATGCTACACCAACCTAGTACCCTCCGTGGTCGATCTAGAAAATTTTCTTTTTAGAATCTGTGTACACACTGTTTTCTTTTCCCGGCAAATAGGATCTACTGTCATTTTTGTCAATCAACCATCAGTAGTGTGCACATGACCGTATGTAAAATACATCACGTATAACCTAGTAGACGTTATTTGATGTCGGTGCCTTTGAGGGATCCATATCAAGTCAAACAAAACACCAATAATTAATCACGTGAGTCGGAGCGAGAAAAACCTTAGGATACCACCGATTCCATTTGAACAAAACCAAAATAGAAACGGAAGACGCCAAGTACCCCTATGGCATCCCCACCGAATGATGATTGATGATTTGATCTAGACGTCGCAACACGAGCAGCTTAGACACATTTGTCACACCAGTCTTCACTTCCAATTAACCTCGCCACCGCTAGCCTTCTGGAATAAGTATATACCCACGGTTTTGCCACGACGGAATTGTTTTAGTCGCCTACGGTGGTTGGTTCCCAACTCACTTGCACTTCCGCAATGGTTCTAAGCTAAGAGCATTTACACGCGGGCACCCTAAACCGGCCTCAAACTTCCGGTCATTGACCAGTCATGATTTTTTGATCTAGACGGTCTTCTCAAACAGGCCCCAAACACCCAGGCTGATCGGCATCCCTCATATCCAACACAAATATGGGAAGGATATGAGGGTGTTCGGATGCGCTTGGGTGCGTCCGCCGCGTCAGCCCGGCCCACCCCGACCATATAATATCCCCAAATCCGAAAAAACCCTAGATACCGGTCAATCCAAAATCCACTTCACTCCCGTCTTCGTCCACTCCACTTTCGATCCCCTCCTTCCGATCCGATGGCCGGCGACGGAACCAGCGGCGGATCCGAGGCACGTGCAACCCGTTCTCCCTCGAGTGCACCGATGGATCCCAGGCCGTGGTGCTCGCGTCGGTCCTCCGCCGCTCTCTGACGACGGCGGAGACGGATGCGCAACGCCGCCTCCGCCGGAAGAATGCCACGACGCTCCAACTCGCCATTGAGATGTCGGAGCGCGAGGCAACCAAGGAGGCGGCGGCGCACCATGCGAAGGAGCAGGACTGCCTGCTCCGCAGGCTGTCGGGCATGTGTTGCAGCTTGGACTCGGACATGACGAACTCCTCCTTCTCCAGCTCCGACAACGACGCGCCTCCGCACGCCGATGCCTACACGAAGGAGGGGCACAGCCGCGCCGACGACCGGAAGGGGAAGGGACCGACAAGGAAATGGTGATTTCCTCTGTCCTTCCCCGTTATGTTTAAATTTTAACTATGTCTTAAGTTCGTAGTATGGATTTGCCGCTGAACTCCGATGAACTATGCTTCTTGTGTCCGGCTATGCAAAGTTCATCCGATGAACTGCGTTGTTCATTGTGTTACATAGAGTTGCATGATCTGTATGGATTTGAGGGCTCAAATATGGGGACGCGGATGTGAAAACCATCAAATAAGACGTTTGAAGGTCTAAATTTGCAACCTGCGGCTATAGATGTTGTACGGCTATAGATGCTGTAAACGGACCAAGACCAAGTAGCCAAGAGGCGTAAACCGGCGTGGGACGGGGCGAGCTGCAGAGCTTCCAAAGGCCACCGCGCACCGCAGTTGGGTGGCGGCTGGCGAGCGGCGGATGGAGCGCTCGCCTGCCGCGCTAGGCCGAGGCGTACGTACGTGGGCGGAAAATATCTGGTGCTCCGGGAGCACCTAAGCTTAGGTGCTCCCGTGCGACCTTGGCCGTTGGATCTCAAATCCAACAGCTCCTGTGAGATGGCGAACATTTTTGCAAGAAAGCCCTCATAGAATCTGAAAAATGCGCGCAAGTACAGCAACTACGGCAGCTTCTCATACATCATTGGATCTGAGATCCGATGGCCCAAAAGCCTGTATCATGGGAGCATCTAAGCTCCCGTATCACAGGATACTCTGCCCGTACGTGGGGTCTCCTCCCCGAACGGCCGAACGGATCAGGGTGGCCAAGCTGGCCAGCCAGTACGGACGAGCCGGGGCACGTGACGCACCGCTGGCCGCGCACCCTCGCCTTTGAGAGCGAGCGGCGAAAAGAGAGCACGGTTCTGTGTAGGCGCGTATAAATACCACGGCAAGGAAAAAAGCTACTTATCCGCGACACCGTCTTTCAACGGAGCACGCTTTAAAGCTAAAAACGGAGTGAATATGAGCATGTGACGCCTGGCTGCTCGTAACAGTAAAAGAAAAAAAAGGGTGTCACATGCAAGAGATAACGGTGTACGTACGTGCCTCTTTATTCAACTACATCAATGTTGAGGGCATCCATCTATCAGAATGGCACAATGAGGCATTTGCGAGATTAGATATTTTGTGATTTGTAAATGTCACGTGTCATTCATCAGAACAGGTCTCACCTGCTTTATATGAGATCTCATATAATTTTTTTCTCGCTCGTATAGAAGTAGATAGCACTGCATTCCGTTTCCATCACGCACCACATGCATGCACAGGTGACTGACGTGGATCATTTTGCCCGATAATCATCGACTGACGGTGGACTTGGACAATTGACTCGCAGCAGTGTTGTTTAGGATGAGAAGGCCTTCCATTATTTCACAAGGACAGTGCTTCAACCGCGTAGAGGGTACGGGCTGGTGTTAGACTGTATATGGATACGTAGACTTATGTATACGTGTTGTATTTGTACTTGTACTCTTTGGTACTTATATATAATGAGATAGCCGCACCTCAAGGGTGTCGAGCAGTTGTCCCCAATATTCTAGTCTTACATGGTATTAAACTAGGGTTCCCGTCTTCCGCTGCACCCCTTGCTGCCGCCGCCGCCTCCGCCGATCGCTGCCGCCGCCTAGCCTGATGGCCTCCGCGCACTCCGCCGCCGCCTCGGCTTCCTCTCCTGCTGGCGCGCC